>NW_022631035.1:8998268-9259435 GCF_010015895.1 Lontra canadensis | reverse complement strand
CTACAGAATTAAAAACCAGAAAACTGGCAATATGGACTTGACATTCATGCAGTAAATTTTGAAGAATAAGTGTGGAAGAAACCTATAAAAAGCCACATTAACAAAATTACCCTTATTTTTAGTATCAAATAGTCCATGAAACTAACAACAAGAACAACAAAAAAGATGCACAGAGAGGAGGAACCAACCAAGAACACTCAGCTGCATGGTCATAGCAAATGGAGATGAGACTCACAGGTGACAACACAGGTGACTCACAGGAACCCCCAGTAGATACAGCAAGAACTAGATGATGACACTGAATTTCCCCTTCCTGAGGTCCCCATCACAGAATGTCCGACTCAACCTGATGCAGAAAAAATCATAACCATGCTTTTCTTTTATGCTTTCCATGTGGACAGAACTCTAAAATTACAGCATGGCAATGATACCATTAATGCTTTGATTCAATTGAAGAATCTTCTACAGGCAAAGGTTACTCAATATTTTATCACCATATTTACCCCTACATCGGTGTATCTCTGGGGCTCTGGAAGAACTGTCCTTTATCTAGCTTTAAATTAAGGTTTAGTTGCAACATGTAACACTTGTCAGGTGTCCATCTTTAAATTAAGATTGAAGTCATTGCCTTTGGAGGGTTGTTTTCAGTCTTTGTGGACAGAAGTGACCGGTCAGGGGACTGGAGAAATTGGAATGTCTGTTGGTCATTCATCATACAGCTACCAGGCTAAATATGACCCAAATTGTGTTTTCTTACTGAGGCTTCATCTTGGTCTAAGTTGTGTTCCAGGACCTCGGTCTTTCTACAGGAAAGCTCTAGATGCCAAGTATCAGCAAGGAAACATAATTATTACTAAAATTGAAGCAGGTACTATTAAATCTTCTCATTTCAATTTGGAAGTATAAGATGAAGAGCTTAATATTAACTCAATCAGTCAGTTTAAATTAGGTCACAGTGTATTACAGTTAATAGCATTAAGATCACTAATACAGCTCCTTGAAAAACAAGTGAAGTATTATAGTCAGTCCAAGTAGACATATTCTACAACGATTTGATTATATTTATATGTTTTCTTGCAAACTCCAGTGGTATTTCTCAAGATTTTTTAGGTGTCAACATATGGTTTCAATTTCTCTGAAATATATAGCATAGCTTGTTCTCAGAGCAAATGCTGCCAAACAGGACTTGTAAATGTATCTTGAGGTAAAAATTAACATCTCGTCCTTTCCTATAAGGCTCCTTGACTAATGCCTGCGTGACCACCTCAGATGGAAAATCACACCATTACCCAAATGAGGTTTTCTCAACTGAAAAGGGGAACAGGTTTCCCTTTCTTATGTACACTAATCTATACTATAACTGAATTTTTGCTCATCAAGAAGATAAAAATTATAGGCATGTTTAGCTATTTCATAATTGCCAGTGATGATCAATTTCACAACAATTCAAACTAAAGGGGCCAGGCTTCCAACATTAGTAAAACAGAATATTTTAGGTAGAAGACATCTTTAAATCATTCTTAAACTTCCCTAGTCTGCTGTTGCTCCAAACACAGAAAAAGGACATTTTTTTTTTAAAGGCTGCATTTGACTTCTAATAAAAATGTGGCCAGAAATCATGATAATGCTCTATTTTCTGGTAGAGCAAAATATTTGTACAGAATTGTTTAACTTTAAGGTCCATTTCAAATTCACTATTTGTGCATTTGCTTAATACACATTCAAAAGTTTTCTGTTTCTCTTTTGTGTGTGTATATATGCATATATACATACACACACACATACACACACACACACACACCATATATATACATATATATATATATATATATATATACACACATATATGTATATATATATATATGTATATATATAAAACATGTGTATATTTGTCTGTTTTTTTAAATAAAACTCTAGGATGTAAATGTAAAAATTCAGTTTGACATTTCTATGTTTTGTCTCTATTATAACCCAAATCCAAAAAAAGAACAAAAAAAAAACAAAAACAAAAACAAAACCTTGTTTGAACCCGAATCCTAATAAAGAATTATTATCCGCCCCCCCAAAAAAACAAATCCAAATAGTGTATGAATCCATTTTTATTCCTAATACTTTGTGGTAGACATTTTCTTGAGCTATAAATTCTCAGGGGACCTGGAGTTGGCTGGTTTCATTGGTTTTATACAGCATTGATCCCTGCCTAACACGTGTGTACCCACTACTGATAAAGAGGTAACATGGTTCATGTACGGAAAATAATTTAAACTTCTGTTTTTATATTTAGGTAATAAGAAGACAAAACTGGTGAGCCAAGGAGGGACTTTGTCCGTGAAATTGTCTCCTAAGTTCCAAATGATTATCTTGAAGTCCTAAACCATCCAGCCGTCCATTAAACTGTACCTCTCAATTACTCACGGTTCCCATGCCTGACCACCTTCACACTATTACTGTTTTGTCTCCTACCAAAGGTGTTTATAAAATCTGTATACAGGAACAGACTAAATAGAACGGGACAATGGTTTGCTTCAGTGAGAACAGAACACATTCTGGGCATTTCCCTCACCAACATCAGGAATGTGTTGTAGGAAGTTTAAGACTCCAGTTACTTTTATAAGTTTAGTACTTTTTTTCTTTTGATTATAAAAAAAAAAATAAAAGAGATTATGTGTAGGAAATGTTGAAAAATACAGGGAAGCAAAGACAATGAAATTAAAACTTGCCCAAGTCACTGCACAGAGATGTGTAACCACTCGTATGTGATTCTGTCCTCTTTAAAAAAAATAAGCTTACAACATATAGAATTTCCTTAAAATATAAAGATAGAAGACAAGCATCTTTCTTTCCCCTAAACACTTCTCAGTTTGGGGGTTTTGTTTTTTTGTTTTGTTTACAGCAGTATGTTAAAGTAATTACAGCTATTACCTTCCTGGAACACATCAAATTATATTTATAAAAACTATTGGACTTTTAAGTTATTTCCTGTCTTTTAGTTACTTCCCTTGTTTTTAAAAACTCAAGACAAGAATACTATTTATTGAATGTTTATAATGCGTTTAGTGCCCTGCATCTAAAAGCTAGTCCAGAGGCGGCAAACTACATTCTGTAGTCAGACCCAGCCCACTATTTTTTTAAAATAAACTTCTGGGGGTGCCTGGGTGGCTCAGTGGGTTAAAGCCTCTGCCTTCAGCTCAGGTCATGATCCCAGGGTCCTGGGATTGAGCCCCGCATCAGGGTCTCTGCTCAGCGGAGAAGCTGCTTCCTCCTCTCTCTCTGCCTACCTCTCTGCCTACTTGTGATCTCTGTCAAATAAATAAATAAAATCTTTAAAATAAATAAATAAATAAATAAATAAACTTCTGTTGGGACAATGCCACACCCATTGGTTTATATATTGTCTGGTTGTTTTTCCACTACAATGACAGAGTTGAGCAGTTACAACAAACACCATTTGGCCTACAAAGCCTAAACTATTTATGTGCTAACCTCTGACCCGGTTCAAAGAACCTTCTATACTGATGGAAATGCTTTGTATCTGCCATTTCCAAAATGGTGGCCCATTCTATGTGAGAATACTGAGCATCTGAGATCGAGCTGATGCAACTGAGGAAATGAACCTCTACTATTTAACCTTGACTAACCTGAATTAAATTTAAGTAGTCGGATGTGACTAGTGGCAACTGTAGTAGATAGAACAAATATGGAAGTCCTGGTCTGTAATACCCCAAAGCCCATTCTCTTAACACATGACTTCCGAGAAGGCTAAAGATTTTGGACTTCAAAATTTTGTAGCTAAATCTTTTGGCATTGTTATTATTTTAGCATTAAATTTTCATTAAATTAGCAATATATGACAAGTTATCAAAACTATTCTTACTTTAACAATGAAAGTAACTTGAGGCACCTGGGTGGCTCAGTCAATGGAGTGTCAGACTCTTGATTTTGGCTCATGATCTCAGGGTAGTGAGCTAGAACCCTGCAACAGACTCCACACTTAGCATGGAGTCTTCTTGAGAGTCTCTTTCCCTCTCCCTTTGCCCCAGCCTCCCCACCCCCTGCTTGTGCTCTCTTTCTCTCTCTCTCTCTAAAGTAAACAAATAAAATCTTAAAAAAAAATACTTAAAATAATCACATGACAGTTTGCACAGAAATTAAAAAAAAAAATTTCCCCTGAACAAAATCAGAAAATTCTATTTTTTAACACAAATAAGATGTTACTTCTATTACTCCCAGTTAACCCTATTTAGTCATTTAATAGAATAACCAAGGCACAAAGAGAAAGATCAGATCTCCACATCCCCAAATTTCTTGTGAAATAGCAAAGTATAGAAATGCAAGAGATTACAACCATTCCCTTGATGAAATCATGGAAATCATTTTACAAGAAAAAAATTAATTTATACTTCAATTCACTTATTTATGTAATCAAAAGAGGGTTTATTTTATGTTTTGTTGTTGTTGATATTTATTTCTTTTTTTTTCTCTTGGGTTCTGTTAACTTGTTAGGAGAAAGTGGAAGCATGCAAGTGAAGAGTTGTTTCCTCTTCAGCAACCAGCCACACTATGACGTTTGTGACCCTAAATTTTTGCCTTCATAGCTCCCTTCCTCCATTAAATAACAAAGCAGAGAAAGAAGGAAGGGAGTGAGTGAGGAGGGAGGGGGAGAGATGGAAAGAGAGGAAGGTAGACATCATATTTTAAAACTGCATTGTTGTGTGCCTGGGTGGCTCAGTCAGTTAAGCATCTGCCTTGGGCTCAGGTCATGATCCCAAGGTCTTGGGATTGAGGCCTCAGTCAGAGAGCCCGGCAGAGAGCCTGCTTCTCTCCCTCCTCTCCACTCACACTCTCTTTTGCTATCTCTGTGTCTCTATCTCTCAGACAGGTACATAAAATCTTTAAAATAAAATAAATAAAAAATAAAACTGTATTGGTATGAAAATAAATGCATTAGTACTATATATTAAAGCCTTCTTTTTAACCTTGAAATATATGGTCTTTTTCCTGACTTTAAAATAATTTAAAACACTTTTGTGAACCCCTAAACTTATTAGAGGTCCTGGTAGCTTGTCTCAGATGTTTTCTATGAGCAATGGGTCACATTAAGTATGAATGGCCTTTTGCTGGCTGGATTTTAGGAGCAGTGCTACAGAAGGCCCTTGAGCCCCCTAAAATCTTTCCTGTTCTTAGTAACTGATTCCTCTGGATAACAATGAATTTATCCTCTAAACTGAAAGTATTTTAAAAGGTTAGATAACCAATGGAAATTAACAAATTAGTATTCACGGTAATTACTGCATAATTTTATGGCGTTGCTTCCAGAGAACAGTGATGGGGAGAAAGGCATTCAGTGGAGGAGGTTGGTTTGAGATGGAGAGTATTAGGAACAGGTGCCTTTTTTTTTTTAAAGAAAGAGAGAGGGAGGTGGAGGGGAGGGAGGGGGCAGAGGGAGAGGGAGAGAGAAAAATCTCAAGCAGTCTCCATGTTCAGTGCTGATCACTGGCAGGGGTGGGGGGCGGGGGGCTAGAAGATGGGCTCCATCTCACAACTCTGAGATCATGACCTGAGCCAAAATCAAGAGTTGGCCACTCAACCGAGTGTACCACCTGTGCACCCCAGGAACAGGTGCCTTTATGAGCAAATCTGTGGAGTATATGTGCTTCCTTCCAACCTAGAAGCACACATGTATACCTATTTTCAATGCTTAAGGGGCAACTGTCGTGTTCTGAAGAAGTTGCTGTATGCTGGCATGGCCCCTCCCAGGTGCCAGAGCTGGGCTGGAATTTGGGTTTGAATTCTGGTTCTCTGACATGGCAGCAATGAGCCCTTGGCACATTTAGCAAACCTTGTAGGGCCTGTGTTTTCATTTGTGACATGGGGATGTCCCTCGGGGCATTTGGCTGTCAAGAGGGGTCCATGAAGCAACTAACGGAGGCCCTTAGGAAAGGGTCTGGGACATAGTGAGCACGCCTAAATGTTGGCTCTAATGAATACAACCCTACCTAGTGGTAGATGGAGGAAAGTAAGGAGGCCTTGACCTTGAAGAGCTCACCTCCAAAGCACAGATCTGGTCCAACTCATGTGCTGACTTCAACTGAGAATTCCGAGGTTTTTATTCAAGTTCAGAGAACAAGAGTACGGGGTGTGCAGAAAAGGGCATTATCGTAAGTATCACATATTTTCATGCCTGTTCTAATAATATGAAGGAAAAACAGGGGTGTCTCGGTGGCTCAGTGGTTAAGCCTCTGCCTTCAGCTCAGGTCATGATCTCAGGGTCCTGGGATTGAGCCCTGCATTAGGTTCTCTGCTCAGCAGGAAGCCTGCTCCCCTCCCCTCTCTCTACCTACCTCTGCCTACTTGTGATCTCTCTCTCTGTCAAATAAATAAATAAAATCTTTAAAAACAAAACAAAACAAAAAAAAGATGAAGGAAAAACAAAATCAACATTTTAATGAGTTATTTTTACAAGCTAATGATCTCCTGTGAAACATAAATGCATGGCTGAATGCACTTTCATTCATAAGGGTTATGTATTTGAGTTTCTGCAGTGAACATTCAGACAACAATTTGTTTCATTTTTGACATATTTTCTACCCCCAGAAAACCACTGTCTTCTTTCATTTCGTGAAAAGGAATAGAGAAATTGTAAAAACAAGGCATTAGAAGAAAAACAATAATTAAGAAGTGATGATTGTATTTTGGAAGAAGGACTCGTTTTTGTTAGATGCGTCTATTTCTTACTTGGCTTTCGAAAGTTCTGTTCATCACATATTTTGCTGCAAAAAAATACTTGGCTTTATAATGATTTGAAAGCCTGTTTCTGTTTGCTTCCATCTGCTGCAAGCTAATGGAGGCAAACAAATGCTTGGTAAATGAAGAATGATCAAAATGGCCTAATACATCAGCCCAGCCAATAACAAATGTCCTCTCTGGATAGCCATTTACAAAATTACTGACAATGCAAATCATGATCAGAAAAACAAATCTGTAAGGTACAATTCTTTTAACTGAAATTAATCATACATAAATCTGTAGAGTTACCTGGCCTTGAATATATGCACATATAGGCACATCTTTATCAATCTTCATGTACATCTCCGTATTTCATTTCCAAATAGGTAAACATCTGCTGGAACTATATCCTTCTCAGTGCACTTGAGTTATAGCAAAGCACTTAACTTTAGGGTGTTGTTTTTTTTAAATCCTCTTTCACAAAAAAAAAAAAAAAAAAAAAGGAAAATGGAAAACTCTTAACACAAAATTAATGTTTATATAAATGGATTTTCTCCATATATAACTAAACAGTCGAGTAAATCATTTGAAACTTAAAATGTATTTTTTAACTCCACCAACTACATTCCCCATTCAAAATTTATAATTTGTAGCTAATTCGTGAGCAACACTTCTCCTAGTTTAGCAAAATAATAGAAACATAGCATTTAGTTTACTCATGAGATACATAAACATTAGAATTAGACTCTGATTTCTATTAAATGTATTTAATAATTTAAGAGTTGTTTTGGGAAAATATATGTGTTATATCGATCTTCCAAGATAAAGCTAACTAGATGTAGTTTTTGGAGAGCCTTAATTAGCAGAATATAGTTATAAAATATGTCCCCTGTTTGATGTAGCAGAACCAAAGTTTAGAAACACCTTAATAGATTGCTACGAATTAGCTCCATTTAAAAGTGTTTTCCTTACTTTCTTCTGATTTTCTAGTTTGTAGGCTTCCCAAAAGAGCAGAGAAAAGCAGAAAAGCAAGGGACAGAATGTGTGTAATTTCAATCGAGGTCAAATACACACTAATATGTAAGCGTATTTCTTTGTTAAGTCATTAACTCATTTTGATTTTACATAAATAATATCACACTGTATATAATTCCCATCATGCTTTTATTTCCTTAACTCTGTAAATATAAGCAATTTCTTACGTCACCTAAACCAACACATGAAAATGAGCTTTGAAAATTGGACTCTAACAGCCATCTAGAATTCTAATTGTCTGTAACAGGAATCAGCTGACGTTTTTCATAAAAGGCCAGGTAGTAAAGACGTTTGGCATGGAGACCCAGTGGTCTTTTTCTCAACTACTCAGCTCTGCTTCTGCAAGTCAGAAGAATGACTATGTGCAAAAAATTGGATATGACTGTGTTTCCAATACAACTTTATTTGTGGTTGTTGAATTTTGAATTTCATATAATAGGTACATTTCACAAAATTATTCTTCTTTTTATGCTTTTCCCCAACCATTTAAAAATATAAAAACCATTCTTAACTTCTAGGCAAAAACAAACAGGAAGCCAGCTGAATTTAGCATGCGGATCTTAGTCTGATGATCCCTGGTCTAGAGCTCCTTTAACTCGCAATAGTTCTGATTCTTTTCTAGGGCAGCTATGACTTTGTTTACCTATTTTATTTCCACGTTGGACTTTTTTTTATAATATTTGAGAAGAGTGCCAGCTGTTATTTGACTTTTAATGGAAGCATTTAACCAACTGGAAGATTTTGTTGTAAGGGGTTTCTAGAAACTAATTCTAAAGATGGCATCTCCCAGAGTCTAAATTCAAGCTGATGTGGAGGAGGAAACATTTTCCTCAGCCTCTTAAAGTTGGTTCCTGGCTAGGTGTGAAAGTTAAACGGACAAAGACAGGTTAACAGTAGAAAAGCATACACATTTATTTAATTTAAGTTTTATGTGACCTGGAGCCTCCATAAAGAAATGAAGATCTCCCCCCACCCCCCCCAAATAGTAAGACCCGTGCCTTTTAAATGCCAGGTGTGATGAGCGGACAGTTGTGGAGAAAGAGGATAGGTTAAAGAAAATGAGGTCATGGTAGTAAACTGGGGAAAATTCAGCGAGGCCCGTTTGTGAGGATTCTTCTTGAGATCCCTTTGTTGCCAGATATAAGGACAGTCTTTTCTTGTGGATAGACGGGGGTTCCTCTCTCATGAGTGTTTTATGACCTGCTTCAGGACAGAGAAGCAAATGGGCAAGGAGGTCAGAGTGACCTGACTGCTTCTGCCATTTTTTCCAACACCTTCAACTTGAAATATTCAATAGACCAGGATGCCACATTTTGGGGCAGAATGTCCTGAGCCCCATTCCTGATTAATGGACATTTGAAAGAGTTTGCTTCTACCAGTAATCATAATTTGTTATTATTCTTGCAAATGATTATTTTCAAAATGGCGACAGGTCATAAAAAATAAGATATTTTGCCATTTGTGAAAAATAATTTTCAAACTTGGGAAAAAGGAAAATATAGATTACTGTGGGAGGAAAATAAACAAGGGCACCATGAATAAACCTTTCTTTCAAAACATCAGGTCTGAGAGCATTCGAATGTGAGCAGGGAGGACCGAATCTTCTGTAGGGCTTCAGTAGGTGGTACCTTTCAGCAACAGTTTTCTGGAATAGTTGGTCAAGGTTGGTTCTAGAAGAAGGAGGAATTGTGCCTAGGAATTAGCAGCCATTATTTGGACAATATGGATTTTTATTAAGAGGGGTGAGGAGGAAGAGCTAGGAGCTGTTGTCATGTGTAAGAGGGGGAGAGGAGGAAGGAATGGGGCTAGGGGGACCACACAGGGGACTATGGTGGAAAATTCACTGTCACACTGCCCTGGTGACCTATCATGGGGTATTTAAATTAGAACTATACCTTTATAATAAACCATATGCTAGAGTCTGTATAATTTTTTCCCCCTATTCCCACTATGGTTAAAAAGTATTATTATGACGACTTAATTACTATAAGAAAGGTATTATTAAATTATCTATCAATTATACATAACAGGTGGATAAGATGAATTCAGCTGCAATTGATCAGATCCCTGATGCAGAAATGGGTCATTAAAAATTCTCAAATAATGCTTGGGATAAGCAATATTCAATCAACTACTTATCTTCCCCAAAGCAATTAAATAACAATATTAACTTTCCTAGAAGGAATGACAACCATGTGACAGGAACATTATCTTGTGATAGATCATGAGCTAGGATTTATAATCATGATTTTAAAAATAAGGATGCCAAAACATAGAGATTTTAAGCAACATATATCACAAAGTCAATGAAAGTGAGCATTTGAACTTGGGTAGTCTCATCCCTACTAGACTCTTAACTATTAAGTCAGAGAGAGAAAACGTGATTATTCACCACGTCACTTAAAACCACTTACAGATCCTATCTGCAGAATTAATTCTCTGGTGAAGTTTTATTTCTAGAAAAGTAACCAGCAAACATTCATATGATAGTGACCGTTTCTCCATGTATTTAAAGATCGCTTTAATGATTTTTATCAGGCAATTTCACTGGTCCCTGCCCTATTCCCCAGAGTGTAGCGTTCAACCTTATTAGAAAATCTGTCCTCAAGAGAAGATTCACAGGGAGAACCCACAGTCACTGTTCTTTTTCCTCCAGTATTAGGAGCCAAACTCTAACGCGTTCTTTTAGATTTCCTAAGAGGAAGGGGGAAAAAACATTACCCAGGAGAGTACACTCAGACAACACAATTTGCATATCTTAACAGCCTCCCATGGTGCCCTGCAAAGGGAGAACAGTTGAAGGATATAGAGTTCCTTTTACAGAGCATCACCAGCGGAAATGACCACTGATGTTAATTTGAAACAGAATGAGACAGCTACACTGAGGTGCCTTGAGGAAGTATACAAAGAGAGCCTTCTCTCGTGCACGAGGTGCTGACAGTGTGGGTGAGTCCATCCTGTGCAGCTGATGGAAGAAATGGCACATCCTTAAATCTCAACACCTGGATAGAGCTTGGGAGATTTTGAAAGAAAGCTAGACAGATGGTTTCTCATAATGACAACGACATCTGCAGCTGGCTCACTTAGAATCCGAGTTTAAAAAAAAAAATCTTTTTTTAGAAAGGCTCATTTATCAATGCAAACAAAGTTAAGCTACTTAATAAATCCTTTCTAAGTCCCCATGTTGGGTAGACCTATTTTTGCATTAAGGCTCTTTCTGGGGGCTCGGAAGTCCTTGGTTGTCATCCACCTGCTTCATAATCCCAAGGACAGTCTGAGCACAGAGAAGCATCAGTTCATACTGAAACCAGTTGAACGATCCTTGTAGAATTCGATTTTCTATTTGTTTTTCCCCCATTAAAAATATCATCGCCCCTCGATCCGTATGGAATTCAAAATGAAATTTGTCTGGAAGTTTATGGGTTAGCATTTGATAAGACAGGTGACCTGTCTACCTTTCCCTGACCATGACGCCAATCTCAATCTGTTTGTTTTCCCAGATAATCAGTTTCAGTGTATCTACTGTCTTGAAGATGAAGGATTAAGGCACTGGCACAGGGAAAAAAGAAAAATACTCTTCCTCAGTGAAGAGAGATATCCTGGGGAGGCAGTACAGGAGAGGAAACTCACGACTGATCTGGTTTTCTCTAACCTGTAGAGCAGTGACATATAGCCTCTTAATGCATAGAACTGATGTGAGGTTAAACAGAATGAAACGATATGAAACCATCATGGAAGTGTATAGTGCAAGGCCATTTATTACAAAATAATTTATTATTCAGGTTCAAATACCCTGCCTTGGACGCCACCTTGAAACCTTTTCAGAACAAAATGAGATAAGAATAAATAATGAATAGAACATAGTTCCCTCTGGCTGCGTCACGAATTCCTAGCCTATATAATTAATGTACACTGAAAGACTAAAGAAAAAAAAAGAAAGAAAACAGAAATGTCTGGGTCTCACCCTGAAAGCCCTTCTAACTTGTTTTAGGATTAAGTGACATGCTCGTGGAATGAGCAGTCATTCACAGAAAGACATCTTTAACTAGAAAATGGAACATCAATGTCAGAGGCAATGGAATTCTTCAGAAGAGAGGAGTATCTCTGAGAGACCTAGCAATCCTGGGAGGCCAGTCTGCCCCTGGAAACAGGACGTAACTTGTGTTGACGCCAAGGAACTGGGGAGAAGTCCAGAAAAGGGATCTTCGTGAGATAAAGACTTTATCATCATGCCCCACGTGTATGAGATAAAAGTGCCAATGATATCCTTATGATTTACTTGATTTTGTTTTGTTTCTACTGAAAGGCCACTCTTGTTTTTTTCCAGCTTCACTGAGAGATACAATTGGCATGTAACATTTTGTAAGTTGAAGATGTATAAGGCATTGATGTGATACACATATATGGTACAAGATTTTAATAACCCTGGGATGCCTGGGTGGCTCAGTCAGTAAAGGGTCTGCCTTCAGCTCAGGTCATGATCCCAGGGTCTTGAAATCCAGTCCCACATCAGGCTCCCTGCTAGGCAGGGAGCCTGCTTCTCCCTCTCCCTCTGCTACTCCCCCTGCTTGTGCTCTCTCTCTTTCTCTCTCTCTGTCAAATAAATAAATAAACTGTTAAAAAAAAAAAAGATTATGATAACCCTGTTGTTAGTGAACACTGCCATCATTACCCTTCTTTTCTGAGATCATACCATTTAAGATCTACCCTCCAGAGGCCACTCTTAAATCATTTATGTATATGAACGAATTTAAAAGCTGGTGAAAATTCTGCATGTTCAAACGGCCAAGTGTCAGGTGCAGAGTGAGGCTTTGATTTCGACTGCCCTTCACCTGCTACCAGCTTGGTGGGAAACTACCAGATCTTCAAGAGTATCCTGCTTTCTCAGAAATGCTTCAGTAGCCCCTTCCACATTGGCACTGACATGCCTTCCTGGAGCCCAGCCAGCACCTGCTCAGAGAAAGGAGTCACAACATCAATGAGGGCCACCGAATAACGTGGAAAATTCTTAGGACCTTTGTATAACCTATGAGTTTAAATTTATCAATTAGGACAAAATAGTTCTGGGGGCTGAAATGGGAAAAATAAATAACTAAAAGGTAAGAAGCATTAGTAGGCTGTGAATTAGACAAATTTATGCTGCCACATTTGTCGAGCTAAAATTGAATCTTCGAATTACTGTGGGGCAAAAAGTGAAGACATTACCATTTAATTGCTTGACTAAAAGAAAATGCCACAGCATGGGAAAACAAAACTTCACCAAATAAGGATTAGATTAAAACTGGGGGCCATCGCCCCGTGCTTTGGTGGCTCCTGTGAGCTCCGACAGCTTTAGAATTGCTTAAATAGTTAGTAAGGTGACTGGAACATTGACCAGCAAATGACATAAATCCAGAATTAATTATAAAGGCTTACACAAGCAAAAAGAAAGGGGTTTCCTGGATCCAGGTTTATTGTGAGATGTCAGCATAATGAAATTTTAATCAATTTGTTTATTTAAGGAAGAATTAATTGCATATCATATTGCAGAAAATATAGTGCAGTTGTAAAGGTACCTGACTTCAGACTCCCATGTAAGTCGATCACTTGTATCTTAATTTTCTTAGACAATTTATATAGTTTTGGGGTTTTATCAGGCCTGTGCTCAGCTTGTCATGTTGACTGAAAATAAGCAATACTTAGGGAATCTTTCAAGGGGCCTTTTTCATTTTTTTAAGGAAATGTCTCGTCTTTCCCATCCCCACACCTCCCGAAATGTCATTCTCCCATCTAATATGGAGTAAGTTATTTATGGATCGTTGTTAATTTATGAAGTGGTGAGGGGTGCCATAGTTAGCTGGATGCTCCCTGTGAAGTTCCACAGATCAGTGGTGAAGCCATCCATTTCCCAATTGACTTTTAACCTTCTCTAGCTGACAAAACATGATTTATTTTCATGCAAAGAAAATAAGCTAACCCTTTGCATATAACCGGGGTTTTGTGTGTGACCTGGGTATGTTGCCCCTGAAAATCAACCATTTCTTAGAAGCAGGATGGATCAGAATTCGTGCTTGCCACAGAAGAAACCATACGACCTTGGTGTTTAAAGTCAGAAAACTTATTTTTATTGTGCTCCACGCAGATAATTTCCAGATAGGAATAACTGTCTTACATGCACGTTATAGCCTACAATAGTACTAAGATTTTCTTTGCTACCAGAATTTACTCCCCTCAGGAGTTTATCCCGCAATTTAGTATAAGTAACGCTAACATGGAAACAGGATGGAGTAGAAGAGTTTTGCTTCAGGAGAACAGAATTCTATATATGACATTAGTTATTGCATAAATTATTATTTGAGATTTATTGAAACCTCCAAACCCACCCACCACTGCACCAGATAGTGCTTTGTCAAGAGTTGAAGTCTGGGGGCACCTGGGTGGCTCAGTGGGTTAAAGCCTCTGCCTTCAGCTCAGCTCATGATCTCAGGGTCCTGGGATCAAGCACCGCATCGGGCTCTCTGCTCAGCGGGGAGCCTGCTTCCCCCTCTCTCTCTGCCTGCCTCTCTGCCCACTTGTGATCTCTCTCTGTCAAATAAATAAATAAATAATATTAAAAAAAAAAAAAGAGTTCAAGTCTGCATATTATTAGTATATTTCACTGAGTGTTTCATAGATGCCAGGCACTGTTGTCAAGTGCTTTGGTGTGGACTATCTTCCTGTTGTTCCTCATGGTAACTTTATGAGTTAGGCATTATTATTATTATCCAAATTTTATAAGACATAGAAACTGAGGCTCGAACCATCAAATAACACCCTACTGTTACAATGGCTAAGAAGTGGCATACTCTACTAGTCATGTTTTTTATTTTCTCTATTTTATGATGCTTTCCCATCTTGGAACCTCACAAGCCCCAGAGGAAAGAGACTGAACCTGCAAGGTCAGCTAATGCCTAGAGCTAGCCCAGCACTCGCCTGTGAGCACACCTCTGATATGCAAACCAACCAATTCAGAGTTCAAGCACTTAATCAAATTCTCAGTTAGCAAGCTATTGTTTTTTTCTGCTTTCAGTCACACCAGGGCCAGGTCTGGAACAATTTGAGACCACCTTATAGGCCAGAGCTTGCCAGAAGTTTTCAAACTATCCAATCCTAAACCTGTTCAGCTGCTTACCCTGCCTCACCCCTCCCTTCCCGCTAAAAGCCACAATCAAGGCTCTGGTGCAAGTGTTCCCTGCACCCCATCTGCCCCCCCCATTGACCTTGGTGCTTTCCCCTATGGACCTGTAGGGGCAAAAGCAAGCTGCCCCCAAATGGGCCACTTTGTCATGGAAAATTATTTTCAGTTAAAAAAGCAATCAAAACCTAGCAGACTTAGGAAAAGCATTTAACTGGCCCCTCAACTGCCTAAAAGAATTTACACAGAAGACCTGCTCTAGAAACAGAGCTGTCCCCATACACAACTACATTAGGATGTGAGCTAGGTAGGGTAGATGGGGAGGAAGCTGGCAAGGCCTGTTTGATCAAAGTTCTCTCTTTGTTCAATTGTTTCCAAGTGGCCCAGCAAACATTTGTGCACTGAACATTACTCTTTTGCATCATCCTGTAAATTGCATTCCTTTCTTTGGAAGTCCCAGACCCCTACCTCCTCCTCCTTCAGGATGACATATGTCCCTCATTGTGTCTGACTGTCTTTGGAATCTCCATGTCTGAGTGGATTCTCCGTATGATTTTCAATTAGATTTTCTTCTGTTAATCTGTCTCATGTTGATCGGCATTCTCTATCCGACTAGAGGGACCTTGATGGGACAGAAAATTCTTGCTCCCTGACAGTCTATGTAGCATGGTGACTGCTCCCTCCTCTGCGGAACTGTGAGTAACAAACTATTTTTTCAGTGATAATGGTCTCCTGATCCTGATCTCACCATAGCTGAATACGAACAAAATCCTAGGCACATTATAAAACATGGACCAAGGGTTGAGCCAAAGTCCTTTGACTGCATAAACGCCCCCTGACCACTTTCCAAACCCAAGGTTTGTCTTCTTCTTCCTCTTTACTTTCAATTTTAAAATAAATAAGGCTTTATAGGAAGTCACAAAGAAATGTACAGGGAGCTTCTCTGCGCTTTCCACTCAGCTCCACAAAGGTCTACCCCTTGTATAACATAATTCGGTATCACGAGTAAGAAATTGACACTGGTACAATCCACGGATCACGTTTTAGACTTACCCACTCGTGTGTCTGTGTGTGTAGCTCTGTGTGATTTTATCACATGTCATTTCTCTAACCACCACCGCAATGGAGGTACTCAGAGCATCACCGCAAAGCTCTGTACACGACCCATTTATAGCCACACCTACCCCCCCATCCCTAACCCCAGCCAACAACTAATCCGTTCCTCATCTCTATAACATGTCATTTCACAAATGCTGTGTACATGGAATCACGTGGCATGTATCCTAAGATCAGCGTTTGTTTTTGTTTTTGTTTGCTCAGAATTATTTCCTTAAGGTTAATACAAGTTCTTACACTTACTCCTTTTGATTGCTCAGTAGGATTCAATAGGAGGGGTTGACCACAGTTTGTTTAGCCACTCATCCACTAAAGGACATCTGGGGAGTTTCCAGAGTCAGGCTGCTATGAATGAAGCTATGATCATCTCTGTACAAATTTCTGTATGATACATCAATGGCTTCCAGTGAAACACACTTCCTGACATGCTCACCCTTGTACTGTCCTCTCCCCTTGAATATGGGCTGGCCTAGTGAATCATTGGAACCAGCAGAAGGTGGTAGAAGAGACACTGTGCCAGTTCTGACCCTAAACCTTAGGAAGCTTTTGCACTGGCCCTTTGGAAGTTACCTACCCTGAGAACCCAGTCTTATAAGGAAACCCAAGCTAACCACACAGAGAGGCTTGGGAGTGGGGGTAAGACTCATGAAATCCAGGCAGAAGTGTGAACCAAGGCTAGTGGCCAACCCATACATCTGTGTTCCAGCAAACAATCATTATCAACCTTCCAGCCATGGGAGTTAGCCTGTTTGGGAGCATAGCCTTAAACCACGCCCCCCAAAGACCCACCCCTGCCTATGCCATTGGAGCACATGAGCTCTGCTTGGAAAGCACTGACCAGATGGCAGAATCACTGCAGATAAATAACATGGGTATTGTTTGAAGCCACTGAGTTTTTAGTAAATTTGTCCTACCAAAAACTATGCATAACAATACACTATTAGAGCAGAAATCCACATATTAGTATAACTAGGTCCCGGCTGTGTCTTAGTTCTTCATTAATTTGCTGAAATTCCAGGATATTATTTTAAGTAAATATAGTTATCAATTAGACACATTTAAATAGGTAATAGACAACAATGCATATTTTACAGAGTGTAAGCATCTACTGTATTTGGATATTTTAGGATCTGGAGTCACAGATCTCCAATCAACCCACAGCTCTATCGCTAATAGGCTTTGAAATATCACATGCCATGGGCAACTGTTAGGATCAGATAAAACAACTGATATAAAGTTATTTTTATATGCTGTCAAACATTGAACCATTTCATTTTTGTTCCACATTTCAATTTTGTAGTGGCTTACAATCAATTCAGTCATTGGTTGATAACTGGGTACAAAGAAAACACAGGTGTTGATTATAGTTTAAAGAACACTGAATTTAACCCACCATCACCTTTAATATCAAGCTCTCATAGTATGTTCAGACATTAGAACATAATGTCTAACATTATACTCTGTTAGAGTATACTTTTATAATTTCCTTAATTTATGTAGAAACAGATGACTTTTAATAAACTGAACATACAATTAACTTCACATGAAAACAGAAGTGACTGGTAATGATGCAGTTAATTGGAATTAGACAAAGAATCACATTTCATGTTATTTCATAATTTTACACTATAGAAGAGAAGAGAAAAGAATAATCAAGCTCGTTTGCCCAAAGACTTCTATTGATTAATTTCTGTCATCTTCTCTTGGCTATTTTTCCTGCCAAAAAAAAAAAAAAAAATTGTGACTTGATAGCATCTGATGTAGAGGCAGACATACACTTTCCAAATTTGTTTGTTTCTGAGCTATTTTTGGCTTTCTTTCGTCATTGAGTCCAAATTAAGTGTTGGTTAATGTGGTTACATTTTACTGGAGCTACTAAAATAAGGTTACATAAAGCAGAAAATGGAAATAAAAGTTTACAACAAGCTTCATTCTGCTTTCTTTCTTTGAAGCTCAGTGGAAAGTATGACAGCATTGCACATTCAAGGCTTTGCATATTATTAAACTAAAAAAAAAATTATAAAGAACATGACAAGCTGAAAGGAAAAAGCAGCATAAGCCAGTACAAATCCTAGCTGTTGATCATTTCCAAAGATATTCCCCTTCATGCTCGATGGAGAAAAGCATCACAAATTCTGTCCAATAACATGTTTCCCTAATGTCCCAAACCTGGAAAACGCAAAAAGTGAGTTTCTTTAGGTTTATGCTACACTAGATAATCAATTTGTGGTCAGTGTTTTTCCTCACCTCATTTCCCAGTTGTTTTGGAATTCATCAAATGTGTTCACTAGTCCTCAAAGTAGATCAAAAGCACGTCAGTGACAAAACACAAATGGAAACATTTGGTCCCATTTAGTACAAAATTCATTTCAGAAAAATATGGTCACAAAAACTAGATGAATGAAAAAAGACACTCAGGAAATGAACAGGTTACCATGTATATATCATTTGGAGGCATTCCTCAATCTTAGGCTACCATGGTGAGGACCATTTCTCTTCTATCTAGCATTCTTCTGACAAGTGACACAGTTTTTCAAGTTGTTTTGCTTGTTTAAATATGGGTATGCAACTTGAAGTGTCTCTGAGAGGATTTTTTCCATTTTTCATTAACTGTAAAAATAAGACTGTAATAGAGATAAGTTAAAAACATTATTTGAATCTGAATTAGAAAAAAAAATTCAAATTCATTGTTCGGTTGAGAGTATGAGAGATATTGAAAATGGTTCATTCATGGAAATGCCTAATAACACCTTTACGCTGCCCTGCATTAAGCAAGCCACCTTCTGAATATATAAACTGTATCAAATTATAAAAGTGAAGTATAGAAATAATCAAATATGTTTATAACTTAGATCAAAAGTCTTCTTCCCTGATGGTGCATGATTAGGTGGTGGTTACAATAAGTTTTTGACAAACAGCCTAAATTCTCCACATTATTTTATTTATTTTTGCAAATGTGGGCATCAACACTAAATCATAGTTTCTCCAACTGTAACAAAAAAAAAAGATGTGTCTCAAATGACTGTATTTAAAAAAAAATGGGGGATGCTGGGCACCAGGGTGGCTCAGTTGGTTAAGCATCTGCCTTCGGCTCAGGTCATGATCCCAAGGTCCTGGGATCCAGCCACTCCTTGGGACCAAGTAAGGAGTCTGCTTCTCCCTCTGCCTCTGCCCCTGCTCATGCTCTCTCCCTCTCTCTCAAATAAATAAATTCAAATAGCAGTGAAATTAAGAGAGGAATACTTTACTCTTAAATTGCTCTGATATTCCATTTATAGATCCACACCTCTAATAGATTCTGAATATAAATCTGACTTTGATGTTAAAAAATTTCATCTAGACTTTAGATATACATTTAAGGGTGGTCTAGATCTCTCTTTGATCATAGTTCTTAAGCTACTAAGAGCTGTACACACAATATTAACTACAGTATATTAGAGCAGAGAGTTGTTATGAGTACTTGGCAACCAACTAGTCAACCTTCAGATATGTTTATTTAATCTAATAAAACTGTTTAGTCGGAGAAAGAAAGCAACTTTTGAAGATTAAAAACTGTTTTGGATGAACTTTTAAAAAATTTTAAAAATTAGTTGTAGTGTTTTCCTATGTGGTTTTTAGTCTTAGATATTATGGCGGCAGAGTCCTTTCCATCCCTCAGATCGTTAAAAAACAAAAACTAAAACAAACCACCACCCAAACAAACAAAAAAACTACTCACCTGTATTTTCTTCTAATCCTTTAGTATTTTTGTTTTCTACCATTTAAATTATTATTTCATCTGGAACTTAACTTGATGTAACTTAAGTTTTATTCTTATTTTAATCCCTTTCCCCTAACTCTACAATCAAATAAAATGCTATTTCTGCAGTGCTTTTGAAATGCCACTTGTACTAGAAACTACTTTGCCACATCTAATCCCTCTGTGACTTCACCCATCTTTTCAGACCATTTCATACTCCGGCCACTCATGCAGCTCCCAGTGGACTCAGAACTGAGGGCAACTTGCCTCCCCTGAATACATAAATCTCTCCTTTCCAGCCCCAGGGACTTCCTCCACCACAGTGGCAGTGGAGGCTTGGTAAAACCGCTCAGCCACTAAGACACATACACAGATCCGGAAGTCCAAGTGAATAGTACCCTTGACCAAGGACAACCCCTGACCAGTGTGTGGGACAGAAGACCGGATGAACTTCTCTTCTGTCTTCTTCAGTTGACACTCCTTAGAGAGTCCCCAGCGGGACCAAATCCCAGTTGCCCACTTATCAGCCAAATAACGCATCTCTGACATTGGCTTTGCCTCTTTCCCTATTCTAGTCTTTCAAGTTCCCAGCTCCTATCTCTAAGCTATTTGGATGCAAATGTTTGTCTTAGAGGGATTTTAAAGCAAACCCCAGATACATCCTTGACTCTTGATTATATTTCTTGACTTGATTCTGTACCATGCCTGTCCTTTTGTGGCTTTATAACATACTTTAACACCTGTTAAGATAATTGTACATATGCTATTCTTTGAAAATTACCGTTGGTTGCTCTAATGGACTTATCTTTTCCAGATTAATATTCAACCATTTCAGCAATTACAAAATTCTATTCATTTTTCAAATTAGAAATAAATTTACTTCTACCCAACTTCACATTCCTTCAATTACCAGCTGTATGGGCTCATGTTTTTTTTTTTGTTTGTTTGTTTTTTCTCTTTGTTATGCCCCAGTATCTTCTTTCATGAGTTGAATAAAATAATCCCATCCTCACTGGGTTGATATGAATAATAAGGGGTATACACACATATTAACAATTATACAGTTGCTGACACAAAGTGCACCCTAAATATTCCCAATGGATTACATATATTCTAAAATCATTATAATATTGAATCACCTAAACTATAAAGATAGCATATTATTTCATTACTGAAAGGAAACCTTATATTCCATAGTAAAATCTAGTATTTTCCTTCTTATAGGTCCCACATTTTTTCTGTAAAATTTTTCTATGAATTTTTTGGTATATTTTAATGACAAATTTGGATGAGATAATATTAATGTCATTTTCCAACTAATTACAACTAAAATGTTATGCTTATTCAGTTACACTGAAAGCTTTCTACATGCTATCTCAATTATTCTTATTCTTATAACAGTTGTTTGAGACGAGAACTATTATTAGTTCTATTTTACAGATAAATAAATAGACACAGAAAAGTTAAGTATTTTCCCCCAGCTAGTAAGAGACTAATTTCAAATTTACTTCAAGGTCAGTCTTGAGTTTTAAGAAAGCAATTGATCACTCTGTATTGTTTTTATAGCAAGCCACCAACAATTTACATTTGTTACTTATAATTATTTTTGTCTTTTCCCTTGTTTTTTTTAGACAATCATATTATTTCCAGCCATTGATATCTTGCTTCTATTTTTCTAATATTTATCTTAGTAATGATTCTTCTGCACAGATGGAGCTTTGATGATTAAAAGCAATACAATTTTTAACTCATATTTTATGAGTTGTTAACAGAAATAAAAGACAAATGTCCTAGGGACAAAGTGTCCCCCTCCTTCTCTAAATCTAAAATATTTTGCTAAATCTGTTTGGCAAACCCTGAACACCTAAGGGTTCCCCATCTTTTCTTAAAAAATAAGATACCACCACCACCATATAATTGTCCCAACCTCAACTTGTAGACATTTTCTGGTCCTTGGCTTAGAAAGGCAAACTCCAAGATACTCTGGAGCATATGGCAGGGAAAGGTGTTTGGGATCAGGTTAACCACCTTTCCCACCCAGGACACCACATTTGGCTCATAGTTCCCCTCCAGATGCCTCACATAAACCAAAGGACAAGTCTGGAGTCCAAGTTTCAAGAGAGTAATTTAATTTCCAAAGGGCACATGACTAAGAGGTAAATTAAATTTTCCAGTAAGTCCTTCACCTTCTTTTCCCTTCAAATTCATAGGCTGCAATATCGAAATCGAGGGCCTGCATAGTGGTAGCTCCTTAGCAATGAAACTTGGTTTTGCACAAGACCCAAGGCATTGAGCCAACAGACTGACTCTCAGTCTCCACTTTCCCTCCTATGACCCAGAGAGAGCAAAGGAGAGTATCCACGTGTAAAGAAGGAGCAGATCTGCCCTCAAAGACAAGCCAGATGAAAGAAATGACATGGGCAAGAGAAGAGTCCAACAACTCATCAAAATCATTCCGTTTTTTTTTTTTTTCTTTAAGATTTTATTTATTTATTTGACACAGAGAGATCACAAGTAGGCAGAGAGGCAAGCAGAGAGAGAGAGGAGGAAGGAGGCTCCCCACCGAGCAGAGAGCCCAATGTGGGACTCGACCCCAGGACCCTGAGATCATGACCTGAGCCGAAGGCAGAGGCTTAACCCACAGAGCCACTAGGCGCCCTCCATTGTTGTTCTATTGAATGGTTTTCCCAGGTGGTTAGTTTTTATCTATTCATTCATTCCGATACCTGAATCTTTGTTACTCACTTGCTCCTGTTCTAGTTTGTGTCCTAGTACATTTCCCTGATGCTCCTTCTCAAACTGCTGTGATAAGTGTTTCTACAACATGGAGAAGGTTAAATGAGTTTATGTAGGAAAGAAAAAAAAGAGTTGTTTTTCTCTCATTAAACTTTGTTGAGAGACACAGGACAAGAATGATATCATGGTAACCTCTCCCCACTTAAAAAAAAAAAAAATAATGCCCACTACATTGTGAGCATCTGTTTAGTGATGGGGTTAGGGAGTGTGCATATATTATTCCTATATTTACAACAATCCACTAACCTGGTTAAAACAAAACAAAACCCAAAACTCCATCTTACAGATGTATAAATGGAGAACATGGAAACACAGCACTCCTTATCTCCTATAGACACGAACGATGTCTATAAATACAGATCCAAAGATGTCTTCTGGTAAAGGAAAATACTCTAATACCATAATAGCCAGTCTATTATTTATTAACCCTGCAATAATATATAAAACGTCAACAATGTCTACATGTCCACATGTCTACAATCTGTGAAATAAGAGGACAGTTTCCAGTAAGTACAACAAAAAAGCAATAAAGGAAGGACTCACTCACCTCCTTAACTGTAAGTTCCAAGAATAGGAACTGCCCTTGTTTTAGTAAAAGTAGATTATCTGACCACTAAATTAAGTCAAATACTCATTCTTTCTCAAATACAGCCATCTAAGCTCTTTTTGGAAAAGATTATGGTGCCCTGAACCATCGGAAAAGACGGAATGGTAGTTTGGACAAAACCCAGGAAGACAGAGGGACGACCGAGGAGGTACAGGGAACAGGAGGGCAAGGGGAAGGGTTGAAGAGATGGGTGCACCCACGTGAGCAACGAAACACGGGGCCACGCGATTTTTATAAGGGAAACGATTTTGCAAAGAAATAAAATATAGAAGTGGCCAGTCTTGGTTGAAGGAATAACAGAAGGCCCGAATTAAATAACATTTTATTAGTCTTTTCAAGTGGAGTGACTCAAACGTGACTTGTTTGAAGAAACAGAAGACATCCAATTAACCGGACTTCTGGGCCTGACCTTTAAAGGGCCGCGGATCCTAGGAGGGAGAGTTCCCTTAGGTTTCTGGAATAGATCCGTCATGGTTAGTGCGAGCACACACAGAGGCTGCCGTGTGCTATGCACATTCACACACGTGCTTAGACACACACCTAGAAGGTTACATTGACCTGCTTTCTGCGTCGGACTACTGATGAGAAACACCCCGCAAGCCCCCACCCCCCCACCTCCCCACCTCCCCACCTCCCCACCTCCCAGGGGCAAGCGGATGAAAGTGAGTTCACACTAAGCGCAGGGACACAGGAGGGGATGAGAGATGCTGATTGTCTGCACTGCGCTCCCCCAGTTCCCTCCGCTGCGGTTTGGGGCTCCCTGGGCCTTCCCCGCAGAGCCACAGTTACCTGCGGAAACAGTCAGGCTCCGCCTGGAGCACCAGGCCGTCTCCCCGGGTCCCTACGTAGCCGAGTGGAGCCGGAGGGTTGATCCCTTAGCCCCTATACACAGCCTTCCTTTCACCACCTTCCCTTTATACAAAGACTGGCTTATCCCCATTTTTTTTTTTTTTCTGTTGCCTTTGCAATGAAAAGCTCTCCACGCGCAGCCTAATAAAGTTCTACGCCTACCCCACCCCCATCCCCCAAATCCCTGCCAAAAAAAAGAAAGGGAGACTTAAACCTGGAACTCATTTAGCTAAAGGGACTTTAGTTAACAAGAAAGTTACCCATCACGGACTGCAGGTAACACCTCCCGTGATCCTAAATCCATTACCTGGAGACTTACCCAGGCTGAGTTTGATTTTATGAACTGTGAGGTTGCAATGTTGAAAGTCTGCAAATTGGACATAAATTGGACGCAAAAGACTCGGGGAGCCGAGTGATTTTCTCTCTAATGGTGTAGCAGGCTCTGGCTCTTACCAGAGATTCCTGGAATCTGGAGCAGAGCCAGGGATGAGTGCCCGCGTCTGTCTGTCTCTCAATCCTGGACTCCCCTCCCCCCAAAAAGGTTTGACTGAGCCTCAAACAGCTCTGCCTGGAACAACCTGTGAATCAATCAATTCCTGGGAGGGAGGAATGCGCATGCACGCACGTACCTGGATCTGAGATCAGGAACCGAAAAGCAGTTTTCTCCCACTCCTTGTCCCTACTGTCAACAATGTCCGCTGGTGGTTTTGACCCGACCACTCTTCATCCGCCCCCTCGCTTGTCATTTTTCACAACTGTATTTTAGAGAGGACAGCTGATGCCAAGAGGTATGCTTTCATGACCGGCTTCTGGGTTTTAAGGGACACTAAGACTACTTTCAGATTAGCAGGACCTTCAGTTCTCCCTTTAATTGAGGTGTTTTTGTTTTGTTTTGTTTTGTTTTGTTTTTGGTTTTTTTTTGTTTTTTGTTTTTTTTTTACTTTGTTCACTTGTTTATTCATTTAACTTTTACTTTATGGAAGGAGCTAAGGATGACCCAGACATCAAGGTTGGGGAAGGCACACACACGTGTCCTAACTGAAGTAGAAGGCAAGGTATAACCAATTCTGTAATAGAGAGGATTCGGAAGGGGAAGATAAAATCCAACTGGGAATTGGGGTGGGGGGGAAGAAAATATGAAACAGTCAGGGCTTCAACAATTGAATTGTGATTCTCCAAATGGAGAGTGGGGTTGGTCTTGGGTGGAGAGTGGAAAGAAGGCAGAAAGAAGGATTTTAGGGAGATGGCAAGAGGAAAATTCATGGGATGGCCTTTGGAGTGACACAGTCATGGTCCCTGTACACAGTGGAGGAGAGAAGCAATGGCTTAAAGTCTGGACCATGTCCTTATGGCTAAACCCAAATGCCCTGCAGTCGGGTTTGGGTTTTATTCCATATATATTAGTAGGAGTTTCTGGAATATTGAGAATATGAGAAGTATACCATGAGCATACGGATACAAATTTGCTCAAATCAACAGCAGCACACGTCTGTGCCTCAAATGCACAATCACAGTTGATTCAAATGATGGCCTACTCTACAGTATTGTAAACTGAAGATATAGATCAAGTATATTTTTTAAAGATTTTATTTATTTATTTGACAGAGAGAGAGATCACAAGTAGGCAGAGAGGCGGGAAGAGAGAGAAGGGCAAGCAGGCTCCCTGCTGAGCAGAGAGCCCGATGCGGGACTCGATCCCAGGACCCTGAGATCATGACCTGAGGTGAAGGCAGAGGCTTAACCCACTGAGCTACCTAGGAGCCCCTAGATCAAGTGAATGCAAAAAAGTTTAAAAAGTTGTATATAACCTACCATTATTAACATTCAAAAGCAAAAAGGAAACACGAAGTATTTCTTTATGGATTCCCATGTCTCAGCTCCCTGATGGTAATTACGTGTGAGGAAGTAGAAGGGAACGTGGATATATCTATGTTTTGTTTTTTAATAGAAAAAGCATGAAATTGCAATCTCAAGCAAATATGGCAAGATAGTCACAACTTTTATGTGGGCTCTAAGGACTTGGATGTCAGTGTTTTCTGAATTTTCCATAAGACTTAAATATTTTGTAATTTGTAAAGGGCAAATTCCTGTATCTCTTTTCCTCCACACACTCATTCAATGCTTCACCTCCATCTGAAGTTTCCTCAAGGGCACTTGTGATTCAGTCGGTTAAGCATCTGCCTTTGTCTCGGGTCATGATTCCCAGGTCCTGGGATACAGCCCCACCTTGGGCTCCCTGCTCTGCAGGGAGTCTGCTTCTCCCTCTGCTCTTCCCCTTACTCGTTCTCTCAGTCTCTATCTCACTTTCTCTCAAATAAATAAATAATATCTTGAAAAAAAAAATAAAGCTTCCCCAAATATTTCAGAGAGTCTCGGGGAGGATCTCACACGTGGTCATAAATAAACATGGCCAGTTGCCATGGGGTGTCCCTTGTGTAGCACTGGTTCTCCAGAAGGGACCAGAACTGCTTCCCTGAGTCTCCCTGTGCCTCCTCACCAAGCACCAGTCCAGGGCACCAATGTCTCTTTCTTGTCTCTGACAGCACTTCTTTATTTTTATTTATTTTTTTTGGAGGGATAAGTGGGATGGGCAGAGGGAGAGGGAGAGAATCTTAAGCAGGCTCCATGCTGGATGCAGAGCCCAATGCGGAGCTTGATCTCATGACCCTGAGACCATGACCTGAGCTGAAACCAAGTATCAGATGCTCAGCTGGCTAAGCCACCCAGGTGCCCCTGACAGCACTTCCTTGGAGGAAAGCTATCTTGTAGGGCTTTCCGGGTCTATAGGTATTACCACCCGCACATTGAAACACATGTTTTAAAAAGATTTGCTTATTCATTTTAGAAGGAGAGAGAGAGAGTGCTGGGGGGAGGGGCAGAGGAAGAGAAACCCAAGCAGACTCCATGCTGAGTGCAGAGCCTGATGTGGGAGTCGATTTCATAACCCAGAGATCGTGACTTGAGCTGAAATCAAAGGTTGGACACTCAGTGGACTGAGCCACCCAGGTGCCCCTGAAAAACACATTTTGGTTCCAAAAGCCTACCAGGGATCGCAAAGAAATGAAAGCAAGTAACCTTTAGCCTTTTGTGTTACCCACAGTTCACAGCACACTGAGTACTGATTATTTTGTTCTTAGGGTATAAAGAATTTTTAGTAAAATAGATCGTCTAGCTTTCACTCCACAGCGTTCCTCTGGATGAAGATTCTAAATCCAGTAGACTAATCACAGGCTCCTGGCTGAACTCAGAATCATCTGTCATCTCTTGACAACTCAGGTTTTATTACTTGATCAAGCTTTACTTTTTAATTCTTTATTTCCCGCAAGATGAGTTTCTCCCAAAGGCTCCCCGAGCCCACCTACAGATAAATGTCTTGTCATAACTGCCCATCAGTTTAAACGACATGCCCAGACATAGTTTAGGCTCATGTTGGGTTCTCCACTACATCGGGAAGTTTATTCTGGCAGAAGAATGTGGGACAGGCTGGAAACAGGAAGAGGCTGGAGTCAGGGAGACCAGGGAAGAAGGAAGCTACTGCAAATATACAGGCACACTTTTATTTTCACATTTAATCATTTACAGGCAGTCTTCTCTTATGATGTATTGTGAGTGCGCTACGGTACATATATCCTATAGGTACACACTGCAGTGGGGTTTTCTCTACATCTTCCAGCCTGAAAAGCAAGGTACTGAAAAACTGAGACTTTGTATGAATGTCTCATGTAGTTCTCTGACTCTTCCTAATCTGCAGATAGGGCCCTGAATTAGAACTCCGAGGAAGATAACAGAGGGATGAGGAAGAAGGATGAAAGAGAAAATTACAAACATTCCAGGGGTACTGTCTTTAAATAGGCCTTTACATATTCAGCACACTGAACTCTTGATTCTACCCAGAACCACTAACTAATAAAAACAGCTGTGCAAAACCAACCAACCAAATAAAGAAACAAAACCAGCCATGGGACATACTGAGAATCACTGATCAGGCCACCTTCTCTTATCACTTACTGAAATGTTGCATTCTAAAAGCCAATGCCTGCAGATCTCACGGATGGACCCTGTTGATCACAACTGGTCGTAGACATGGTACCAAAGAGAATGAAGACTTTCAACATTGCCTTGAAGTAGGTTAACAGCTTCATTTGATTTGTTCCCATTACTACAAAAGCCAATGCTTTAGGTGAACACTATTTTTTCCCCAGTATCATTTGTAGACCTGTTAGGTTTCTACCATTCTGGATGCTCACACTACTTGATTGCAAATTTTGATAGTCTGAGTATGTAGTGGGAGGAAAACTGAAACTGAAACTATTTAGTCACTGAATAGAATACAGCACAGCATACACCTGAAAGTATTCTGTTTTCATGTACTCATAGTGCAACCAATGCAGATGGATTAGACGGGAGCACATGGTTGAGTCTGGTCTTAAGCATTTTTATGTGGGCTGCATAAGCCCAGCATCTACTTCAGCTAACTGCTACCAGAGAAGACGATGAGAGATCTTTTCTAACGTTTTCAGTTACTGTCATCACTACTGAGATAAACCAACAAAACAGCATTTCAAATGGTTCCCCTATGTCACTTGCCATCACAGTATTTTAGGGATGGCCCCAGTTTCTAATAAGCCCCGTTGTCTTTTTAAACCACGAGAGAAATGGGAGAACTTCATCTACATGGGAGGAGAGAAACCCTCCTTCACTTCTCCCTTGGATTTCAGCATAACCAAGTCAATCAATAAAGCTGAATTACTGCTGACATCTTCATTGTAAGGCAAGGGAAACCAACTTGGACGACGTTATTCGACAATATTCCTGGGAATCTCTTTGTGTCCCAAGTGCAGTTGAAAACACCGGCTAAATGTGATTCTCTAGTTAACTCACCTCTCTCCATTACCAAATGGAAGAGCCTTCCATTCGTACCTAAGGACATTTTAAGGAGTTCACTGTTGTAGGAGGTCAACATCATAAATAATTTAATTACGCTTCTTAAGAAGACCTGGATAATTATCTAAGCAATTGCCAGCTAAAATAATGATAAAAGTGAAATTGAGTCTTCTGCTGCGGGGTGTAAGCTGAGGAGAGGCGGTAGCTGGGGCAGGCAGTTCCCTCTGCTATTTATTTATTATATTTACTGGCCTCTCCCATTGCAGGAAAAGCCTGAAGGCACAGTTAGGAATGGCTAAAGTGTGCTGGCGTAGAAGGTCCTTTTTTTTTTTTTTTTAAATCTGTCTATTTATTTTTCTTTCTGTATCTTGCAAGGATGTATAAATACAGGAAAAATGATCAATCCGCAATAGTTTTGTTGTTCAAGCTGCTTTACGGGCTGTTATTGTGTAAACTGTGGGTTTTTCTGCCCCCCTAAAAACACCAGGGACCAACTTCTCCGAACATAAAGGGATGTTGTTGGGCCTTTATGGTCACAGTACAAACCGTGCTTTCTGGCTCCAACGAGAGCCGAGATCTTACAAAAGGAGAACATGAATATATGTGAAAAAGAAAAATAAATTAGCTATTTTCCCAACTCTGGCTTCTGTTTTTCACCCGTATATTTTGATCACTGTAGTTGACAGGAAACTGTATAATTTTTGCACGTTACAACTGTAGAGTAGAGAATGCAAAGCTGTAATACCCCACTGAAACAGGGCTATAGTGACAAGACTCTGTACGCTTTCCTGAGCAGGACACAATGCTACTCAGGTGAAGAAAAGCTTTTTCTCTAGGTGAGATAATTTCACAAGCAGGATTTATGATATTGCCCGGACGCTCCTAAGGCAGGAAAGGCTCACTGTTGAGCCAGCAGCCAGCTGTGTATCCAGTCTTCAAGGGACAGGCCGTCCAGTGGTACCCTGAACTACATCCGGGTGCCTGGGGATTTTAGAAGGGATGCTCATGGGACAATCCCCAGAAGCACAGTCCTGAGTGTTGGGAATTTGCCAGGGAAAAAAAAAAAAAGTCATAAGGTCATAAGGTCATAAAATCGTAAGGGCTACCAGAGCACCAATGTAATAAAGGTGTACTCTATGAGTCTGATGGCCATCAAGCTCTGGAACATTCTCGGGTATCTGTGACAACATAAGCACAAGCTCCCACCTTGAAAATACCTCATCTAATTCTGCATTATGAGTTTCTACTGCCCGGCCTGATTCTCATCTCCATAAAGAGAGTCACTAAATGCTATTACCACTCCCAGTAGAACATTTATCAATTTTTTTTCTAATTAAAGAGGAACTACATGATTGAAATATAACCTGAGGGACCACTGCCTAAACTATTTTCAAAGATCCATGCCAACAGTGGTTGGAAACATGCACATGCAAACGAGTCTCATTGTGTTTCTCGCTATTGCTTGAATACGGATCTTACTCTGTGTTCTGTTTCTAAATACCCTTTAAATCAATTCTATGTTAGAAGCGTATTTTCATAAAAGATGCTTTTCTATAACATGGATTTCGGTATGAATATTATGCAATTTTGTTAACCAGCTATAATTTTTGATACTTCAAAATTCTGTTTAGCATGATTTGTAGCTTTTCTGAACATCCCTGTATGCAGAACTACTGTTATTTTCTGGAAAAAATATACATAATCTAGAATGTGAATTATAGAACCAAGTGAATATCTATAAGACCTTTTTTTTTTTTTTTTTTAAGAGAAAGAGATCACAAGTAAGCAGTGAGGCAGGCAGAGAGAGAGGGGGAAGCAGACTCCCCGCTGAGCAGAGAGCCCGATGCAGGGCTCGATCCCAGGACCCTGAGATCATGACCTGAGCTGAAGGCAGAGGCTTTAGCCCACTGAGCCACCCAGGCGCCCCAAGACCTTTGATAAATACTGCAAAACTGTCCTCTGGAAACACTTTGCCAATTTACCACACAAGCTGGTCACCTTCTTTTTAAGATGCTGGTATTACTTTATTTTATTTTTTTAAGCAATGTGGGTAAAATGAGTTCTAGAACTTACAAAGCATCAATACGTGAAAAGAAACTTGTATCTATCACCAGTTTTATTGTGGCTGGTCCTCCCTGATGTGTGGGAATAGCACCACTGCATACAGCTCCTCAAGGATTAAGACGAGGCAGTTACCCTCACTGTGCCCCCCACTCTCCATTTTCTAAAACTGAGACATGCCTTAGCCATATTTATTCTCATGGCAGCAGACACGAATGGGCTCACAGAAACGTGGTGTAAAATGTCACTGCAAAAGGAGTATGCTTGTTGTAGGTAGAATGTGTGACAAAAATGAGGGAAGGTCTTTTGGGAAAAAAAAAATTGAAAGATCCTAGAAGATAGGGTATTATCTGTGAATATCTCTGTGTCTAAGGTGGGACTGACATTTGGGATTCTCAGAATTGAGGGAACCTTCCTTCCCGTTCAGAAAAGAATAAGGAACTCTTCTCTGTTGATAAACTTATTTAATCCTTGTACATTGTGAACCACCATTTTTGTGGCATGTAGATTAAATCTGCATAATTTATGAATGGAACATTAGAACAATAACAATAGTGAGAACACTGGCAACGTCTGAATTCTGGTTACCGCAGATAACCAAAACCAAAGCTCCTTATCCAAGACCGTTTGAAATTAACCTGGTGGAGTCCGGCGCAGGTCTAGGTATCTTCAGTCAAGTAATTAGAAGCTCTCACGTAGACGTGATGAGATGGGAAGGAAAACGTCCAGCCTTCGGAGGCTGACAGACCTGGGTTTAAGTAGCTGCTGTGGGAGACTACAAGCATTTCTTCGTTTTCTGTTTTGTTTTGTTTTTTGGTCTTATCTTTTTTCTTTAATTGATAAGGATTTGGTAGGATAAAGTGTATAATGAGCTGAAGGTAGTGTGCTTTGGTGAGTGCCGTGAGGTGTGCAAACCTGGCGATTCACGGACCTGTACCCCTGGGCCTAATAATACATTATATGTTAATAAAAAAATTAAAAAAATATTTAAAAATTCAATAAATGGTAATTATTAGGATTAAGTGTAAAATGCATAGAAATACTAAATATAGATGGATTATCTGAGCTTCTTCCTGCCTGTCTGCAAATCCCAAGTTTTGAGAGTATGCCTGAGGTCATCATTAAGCCCACTAAGTAATTAATTTACTTTGGTCCAAATCTCCAATAATTATTTCAGATGAACTGTACTGGGTTAGACCCTAGGGTTATGGAGATAGATAACTCACAATCTTACTCTGTGCAAACAAGGAGGGTGCATCTAATCATTGTTCAAAGATAGAGAATGGTTCTTACCTCTTCTTGCTCTTGTACATCCTCAAATTAATAATAAATTACTGCTCCACAATCTTCTGCTTTCTGAACTAAACACACTGAATCATTTGTCTTTCCATATATAAAAAGACCCCATTTCTTACCTTGTTTTTCTGCACTTTTCCTAGTCTTTGCAAACAGTGCTCTGACTTTTATTTTGAAGACTACCATGTGCAGGGACACAGCCCATTCCTTAATTGAGAATTATGAAGGAATTCCTAATTACCTGGGAATGAATTATTGGAATTGAAAACTATCCGCGAGGACTCTGATTTTAAATTTATATCAATGTTCTCATTCGTTCAACTAATTATGCACTTTGTGGAAAAGGGATATTTATGTAGGGTTAGGTTAGCAAGCAGAAAAATTTTCAAAAGCCAAAGTAAGTGTCTCTTGCTGTAGGGAAGGTGTGAAGGGGCAAGATTTGCAAAGGACTGCTTTTCTTCAGGTTGGTGTTTTGGAACAATCAGCCTCAGAAGCGATATAAGTAAGTCGTTCTATGAAAATAAGGAGAGGAGAGCCAAGCACGAAGGCAAAAGAGAAAGGTGACTGTGCCTCATTAAACGTCATTATATGAATCATGAGATTACCTTAAGCACTGAGAAATTCTGCATATCACATCACTGCCATTATATTAAAACCTTCTGAAGACCAAATGGGCACAATTTGAGGATTATTCTCTCTCTAGACTTATTTGTGGCATCTTTTGTCCCTGTCTCTGTTTCTCCCCATTAATGCAAATAACTGATGGGCGACTATCTGAAATGTGAGGTGTGGGCTGGGTCAAGGCCATCACTCTCCTTGGAACATGAATGAGGGCAAACAAAGCACAATGAATAGTAACAAAAACAAGACATTCCTACTGACCATTCTATGATGGAAGTTGCCTCCCACAACAGAGAGGACTTTGACATTTTATTTCTGTTCTTTTGAGAGGGATCAAGGTGGGTAGACTTCTTCCCTTTCCCCTCAAATACTAGCTCAGTTCTCTGAACACCAGAGCGTTATTTGCAGATTAATTTATTTTGTAGATTTAAACATCCAGTTCGTTTTCTTTTTGCACTGTTTATTTAGGAGAGATCTAATAGAGAATGGAAAGAAAAAGGAAAAAAAAAAGCACACATTTGGGTGAGTAACAGAATTAACACACACTGGATCCTTTGATAGGTGGGAGAAGGTTTGTTCAGGACTGGGTCCCCTAGAATTTTTTAAAGAAGAAGAAAACACGAAGGCATTTCCTTTTAGCTTTTGGGAGCAGACTAATTTGGGGTTTGTAATTAATTTAGGACCATTAACATTATATGGAGGTGGGGAGGGGGGGGCAAATGACCCCCCAGCCTCTCAACCCTCCTGTGGAAACTTATCCAAAATAAATGCTGTCCCTTGATACTGTACCATGAAATACATTTCTAAGAAACCCTTGGCGCCTTTTCCCTGAATTTCCAACATCGTCTGCTAAAGAAACTTTTCAATGAAACCACACAGGTACCACCTCAGAAAAAAAACCATGGCACCAGAGAGCATTTTCCAGCCAGTTAGCTGGATGTATTCACATTTTTCATATTAGACAAGAGATGTTTGGGATAGCATCCATAGCAGGGGGATTTCTTACTGAACTTCAGACGTATTTTTCTAATGAGACGGTATCTTGATCTCTGTCTGTCTTCATCTCTCTGCAGGTCTCTCCGTGTTTATCTTTGTCTGTCTGTCCCTCATTTTCTTTTTTTTTTTTTTTAAGATTTTATTTACTTATTTGACAGACAGAAATCACAAGAAGGCAGAGAGGCAGGGAGAGAGATAGGAGGAAGCAGGCTCCCTGCTGAGCAGAGAGCCCGATGCGGGGCTCGATTCCAGGACCCTGAGAACATGACCTGAGCTGAAGGCAGAGGCTTAACCCACTGAGCCACCCAGGTGTCCCCCTCCCTCATTTTCAATCAGTGTCTTCTGCTTAATTTGGAACGGGGGAGGGCATTCCTTTAAACCAAGCAATAGGCTGACTCACATTTCAGGATCTTAGAGCATTAATGTTAATGTTGCCTTAAGATTATCATTCAAATGGATTATTGAACAACATGGAGTCTCTTGTTATTGAACAACAGGGAGTCTCTTGTTATTTTTTATATAAACATGAAGTAGGAAAATAATATTTACAATAGAGGAAAGTATGCAGGGAGAGGGTATAAGGCATGTCTTAAGAATATATTTTCCTCCTCTTGACGGAAAAACACACAGATGCTCGTTTAGGGAGAAAGAGTTGTTTCTCAGGTATATGTAGTTCAGTGGACCCTGGGGAAAAAGTGACATAGAACAGAAATCACAAGCGTTTAAATCATTGTATTTTAAAATTATAAATCATGGACCATTTTTATAAAAATTAGTCATGGAAGAAATAATACTGATAACCCTGTATCATAATCTCATTTTATATTCTGTCAGGGCTGCCCTGAGATCCAGAACATGGAGACCCCCTGCCCTGGTCCCCAAGCTTCAGGATGCCCACACTTTGGAATGGTTTATAAGGTTATCCGGGCATGATACCCCAGACGGGGTAACACCTGAGACCCAGTCACTGTTTACTTCCTTTGAGGGTTTTTTGTCCCTTTATTCAAATGTGGGGCTAAACAGACACCCTTCTGAAGTCATCTTGGGTGTCAAGTGTGGTGAGCACTGATTCCAGAAAAATGGCCAAGTGGACCTCGTGCACCTGGCTTGCTGTCTTTCTTTCACTTCTGTGTCTATTACCATTCTTGTAACTTTGATGTCCATATAGAAGGATCCTCCAACAGCCTCCCAGTGTTTTCTCTTCTTTAGATTCTACAGTGTTTCTTTACTCATCTGATATACATGGTTGGTCCTTCACTTAGACAGCATACCCAAGACTTGGTCACCACCCATAACCATACCCATTCTAAAATCTTAATTTCAAATATCACCGTCTTTGATCATGTATCAGCTACTAACCTTCCGGTTCACTTACGTTGGATCTCCCAATTAACTACCCATCAGTACTTCCAACCCATTGATAGCATGATGTTTTCATTATATTCATCAAAGGCTCTTTACAGCCAAATATTCGTTTCTCTTCTTAAGCAATCTATGCCCCATGGTCTCATATTATAACCGGTCCCTTGCATCCATCCTTCAATATGCCCAACAATACCTGACTCTGGGTACCCATTAACCACTTACTCAATGCCCAGATCTGAGGATCTGAATAATCCCTGAACTAAGAGAGGTGAAAAATTCACCATCACAAATAAGCCCCCAAATTTCTGGACTATTTTAGAATTTTAACATTGTCATGTTTCCCTGTTAAAGATAATATTCCCGGGATGTCTGGGTGGCTCAGTGGGTTAAAGCCTCTGCCTTCACCTCAGGTCATGATCCCAGGGTCCTGGGATCGAGTTCCACATCGGGCTCTCTGCTCTTTGGGGAGCCTGCTTCCTCCTCTCTCTCTCTCTGCCTCTCTGCCTACTTGTGATCTCTGTCTGTCAAATAAATAAATAAAATATTTTTAAGAAGAAAGAAAATAGATCCAATAAGAATCCTCATCTGACTGCAACCACATCTTCAATCTGCCTGCGTATGCACCATATGTTGAAATGTCCCCTGCTCTCATACAAGGCCATTTGCATCCTCTGGATCTGTACCCCCACTATCCTCTTAGGACTCTACTGGAATTTCCCCCTTTCTTTCCTGCTTCACTTACTTCTATCATTTTAATGGATCATTCCCATTAGTACTCAAATGTACCTTAATATCACCCACCTTTAAAAGGACTTCCCTCGACCTCATGCCCATCTTCAGTTACTATTCCATTTTCCATTCCCTTTGCTGGCAACATGCTGTTTCGTCAAAGAGTTGTCTCTAATGTGTGTTCCTAATTCCTCAGCCATCATTCTGTCCTCAGATCATTTCACTTGGGCCTTCGTCCCCATCACTCCGTAGATATTTCTCACACTCTTACTAACAACATTAACCTTGTGAAAGATGGTGCCCTGATGCTCATTTCAAACTACAATTTAGCATCAGCACACACAAAAGAACCAATGCCTCCCTCTTGAAAGTCTTTGTTTTCAAGATTATTTTTCCCTAACACCAATTCTCACCTGGATTTATTTTCTACTTTTTCTTATCTTGTCACCCTTCCTGAAGTGTTCCTTCTCCCTTACTGGACCTCGAAACATTGGAATGCCCTAGAGCTCCATCCTCGACCTTCTTGTCTTTTCCAGTTCTACCTAATTCTCAGATTTCATTTGTTCTCATGGTTTAAAATAGCATATGTGGGGCGCCTGGGTGGCTCAGTGGGTTAAAGCCTCTGTCTTCGGCTCAGGTCACGGTCTCAGGGTCCCGGGATCAAGCCCTGCATCGGGCTCTCTACTCAGCAGGGAGCCTGCTTCCTCCTCTCTCTCTGCCTGCCTCTCTGCCTACTTGTGATCTCTGTCAAATAAATAAATAAAATCTTAAAAAAAAAATAAAATAGGATATGCATCCTGAGGAGTCTTCAATTTTCATCTCCAGACCAGACTTCTGAGCTTAGGAATTATATGTCTGACTGCCCATTTGGAAGCTCCATTAGGATATTGAATTGCCATCACAATAGAGCATGGCCAAAAAACAAAATTCTCGATTCCCCCCCCAACAAAATTACTCCAAAATTTTAGTAGACATTTCAGTAAACAATGTCACCACCACTTTGTCATTTAGAAATAGAAACTAAAAATTTTCCCTGGTTCTGCTTTCCGCAAAACATCTATTCCAAGAGCAAGTCATGTCAGCTCTGCCTCCAAAATATTTTATGAAGCCAAACTTCTTTGCCTCACACTGCTAAAATTATATTGCAAGGTCAACATCATCTCATGCTTGGATTATTGTGATAGCTTTCTGAGTGGTCTCTCAACCTCTAGGCTTGCCCTCCCACCCAATGTTGCCAATCTCACCATTCCCGCTAAGTAGCAACAAGAGTGTCTCTTGTTTTTTATTTTTGTTTTCCAAATGGAGACTGTTCTCACCCTTTCCCCTGCTTAAGACCTTCTAATTGGTTGCAACCATTATCCACACTCCTCAGCATGGATTACAAGTCTCTATATGACTCGCAACTTGCTTATCCACCTGATCTCTACAATCTCAATTCTTCTCATGTTCCTTCTGCTTATACTACAGAGCCACCCTTCTATCTCAAATCTGGCATGCTCATTACTGTCTCAAGACTTCCATTTGCTATTTCTCTGTGCAGGACACTTTATTCCCTTAAGAGTTCCTCATCTGCTTACTTCTCATCACTGAGGTCCCAAATCACAAGTTACCTCCATAGTGATGATGTTCCTGACCACCTTAGTGAAAATGAACACCTTATCTCTATCATATTACTCTTTTTTTTTTCTTTTTCTTTTTTATAGTACTTCTTAAAAGCTGGAACTGGGGAACCTGGGTGGCTCAGTGGGTTAAAGCCTCTGCCTTAGGCTCAGGTCATGATCCCAAGGTTCTGGGATCAAGCCCCGCATCGGGCTCTCTACTCATCAGGGAGTCTGCTTTCTCCTCTCTCTGCCTGCCTCTCTGCCTACTTGTGATCTCTGTCAAATAAATAAATAAAATTAAAAAAAAAAAAAGCTGGTACTGTCATACTCATTTTGTGTTCATTTTTAGCATCTCCTCTTAAACCCAACCAGAATGCTAGCTTTTAGATATTTTGTTTGTTGTTGTCTCCCACACCCTGCAAGGAAATGGTCATTTTGATTTTTAAAACAACTCATTAAATTTGTTCACTGGACTAGCCACACCTATCTCCACAGAGACACAAAGTGCTAAGCATGCTTCACGCACCCCAGCCAACTTTAATGCACTCCCATCAGTTGATAAGAGACAAATGGAGAATAACAAAAGGACCCACCTTCTCAGACAATTGTCCGGAGGTTAATATGGGCTATCTCTCCATTTCCGGGCGGACTGTGCCAGATCACAGAGTGGGGCAGTCTGGTTAAGTTAAACCAAGGTACTTGGATTTTTTTCATTCACCACAGAGCAATGGTGATAGTGCGTATCAGCAGAGGACCTCAGTGCCTTTGGGGTCTTTGAAAAGCAACCGGGTCCTATGAAAGACTCCTCTGTCCCTCTTTTCCTGAGTGTCAATCTTTAATTTAGAAGAAGAGAAAATTACAGCTCTCTTATTTGGCTGTAAGAAAATTTATGGGGCAGGGTGGTTTCCAGGCTGCTGCTCCTGCCGGGCACTGCTCTGATGATGTACGACTGTGACATGCCACCAGTGTAGCCAGGCTCTGATGATCCATTGCCGCAACAAGTCATTTGTCATACGTCACTGCCTCCACAGCTCCCCGTGCACCCCCCCCCTCACCTCCCTGCCTCTCCTGTACTCTCCAGCAGGGAGTCCTGGCTCCAAACAAGCTGCATGTTCCCACTGCCCTCCCACGACCACCACACTCACCACACAGTTCTCCTCTTAGTGGAAGAGAAGAAAAACAGTTCTTGGGAGCAAAGTCTATTTGGACAATCCTAAGACTTTTAAAGGTAAATGGTTCATATACTCTGATGCCATAAACTACTAGCAAACAATGATTATAGGAAAGTGCTTCATCCTCTCAGAATGCCACAGTAACTAGTGTTTTTCATTATGAAAACACCATTCATTGCCAGCCATTCTCCTGAGGGTTTACAGGCATTAACTAACTTAATCCTCTAACAATCCCATCAGGGAGATGGTACTGTCAGCACCCGTTTCACAGATGAGGAAAATGGAGGCAGAGCTTGATGCATTTGCCTGCTGTCTCCGGCTAAATAAGTAGAAGAGACAGCATAGAAACCAGGGCAGCCCAAAGCCGGAACCTTCGCCCTCCACCATTGCGTCGTGATACGCACACTGCAACGCCTGATCCTGGTGGCTCTTCGGGTAAGCCCACGTTGACCCCTGCCTTCCAGGGCTGGACAAACACAGGCACACAGCACGGGCACCTTGTAAGTCACGTGTCACTCTAATTCATGATGACACCATTTAACAAGAGCTGGTTAGATTCTGCAGGATACACGAGGGGCTCTACTTGTATTACTCAGATCTTCCAACCATGCATGATACTGTTCTATTTCCCTTCGTTTTGACTAGACGGGTAGAGAAGTAAGTAAAAAGCTTACTGAAGATGCTTTCAAAGAAGGCACTGGAAAGGGGAGGAAATGGGGGAAGACCAAACAATTAGGGACAGCTACAAAATAAAAAGGAGTGGGTGACTGGAAATAATTTCTATAGAGTTGTTGAAACGACATTTGTATACATTTTAAATAAATCAACTTAATGACCAACTATTCAAATGTTACTAAAAATACTACCAACTATTCAAATGTTACTAAAAAAATGTTACTAAAAAAGAGACTAGAGAGCATGTCTACTTCTTTGTTCCAACTGAAAACTCAAGTTTATGGGGCAGGGGGAGAAAAGCCCTTCTCAGATTCATACTTCTCACAATTCTTAGCATTTAATCAAAATAACTGATCCGTGAAAGGAAGAGAAATAATAATTTGGACTTCATCAAAATGTAAAACTTTGGGTGCTTGGGTGCTTCCATCGTTGAGCGTCTGCCTTCAGCTCAGGCCATGATCCCAGGGTCCTGGGATGGAGCCCCGCATCAGGCTCTCTGCTCTGCGGGAAGCCTGCTTCTCCCTCCCCACCTCCCCCTGTTTCTGTTCCCTCTCTCGCTGTGTCTCCCTCTGTCAAATAAATAAATAAATGATCTTTTAAAAAAATGTAAAACTTCTGCATTGTGAAATACATGGTTAAGAAAATAAAGATAAGCCTTACACAAGCTTTTATTTGTAAAATACACATCTGGCAAAGGATGTGTACCCAAAATATATAAAGAACTTCTCGAGGCGCTGGGTGACTCAGTCAGTTAGGTGTCTGCCATCAGCTCAGGTCCTAATCCCAGGGCCCTCCTCACATCAGGCTCCCTGCTCAGCAGGGAGTCTACATCTCTGTCTACCCCTCCCCCTGATCATTCTCGTGTGTGCGCTCTCTCTCTCTCTCAAATAAATAAAATCTTAAAAAAATAAAAAAAACTTCTCTTCACCTCCACAATAAGAAAACAAACAACGGGGGCGCCTGGGTGGCTCAGTGGGTTAAAGCCTCTGCCTTCGGCTCAGGTCATGATCCCAGAGTCCCCCAGGGAGCCTGCTTCCCCCTCTCTCTCTGCCTGCCTCTCTGCCTACTTGTGATCTCTCTCTGTCAAATAAATAAATAAAAAAATCTTAAAAAAAAAAAAAACCACATGTAAAAATCGTCCAAAGATCCAACACCCATGTCACCAGGGAGACAGAAAGACAGCAAATAACTATATGAAAATATACTCAGTATCATTTGTCATTCGAGAAATGAAAAATAGAATAATCATAAAAGACCATTCCACACATCTTAGAAGAGCCTAAAATCCAAAAAAAAAAACGATGATACCAATGCTGGTGAGGAAGAAGAATAACAAAATCTCTCATCGTTGCTTGCTGGTCTGGAGGCAAATGGGGCGCAGCTCTTTTGGAAGGCAACTGGGCACTCTCTTACAAACCTAAACATCCTGCTGTCATGCTCCTAAGTAATCACCTGACAGACTGAAAGCACACAGATACCCAAAACAAGAATAGGTATGTTTACAGCAGAGATCCTCACAGTTCTCAAAGACTAGAAGGAACTCTTCAATAAATATATGAGTAAACTATGTTTCATCCATGAAGGGAATACTATTTGGTGGTAAAATGGAATAGGCTACTAAGCCACACAAAGACACAGATGATTTTTAAATGCATTTTGCTAAGTGAAATAGGGCCAGTCTGTCAAGGCGACCCAGTGTAATGCTTCCACTGATTGACTTTCTGGGAATGACCAAACCATGGAGATAATACACAGGTTGGTATTGGTCAAGAGGTGGGATTGGGTGGTGAAGCAGTGAGAACTTTTTCAGGGCAGTACAACTATTCTTCACAACAGTATAATAAAAATGCATGACACTAAGCATTTGTCAAAACCCATAGAACGTTCCAGCATTAAGAGTGATCTTGGACAAAATCATTCAGGAGGCCAGGGGATTCCAGGATGTGACCCGACTTTATTAAAAAGGTATGAAACAACCTTACTCAAGGAGATTTAAAAAGTTACTGATTTAAGTAACTTTGGAAATGAGTTAAATATGTAAAACTAGAAGCAAAAAAGACTGTTCTTAAGCCCTATACACTAGATGATAGTATTGGGTAATAGCTCAAAGTATAAAAGAAATACCCATGAGTGCTTACTGATATAAATAAGTTACTTAATAAATAATTACAGAATAGTTAAGTCTCTCATGCAGAAGAACTTAAAATAATTTATGTATATATTCTGCCATTAAGGAAGTGAGGCATAGCTACCCGCTCCTGAAGGGTGAGTTATCCATACTGACTTCCTTCCAAAGAGCACAGTGCGGAAAGGGGAAAAAAGAGTAATTTAACTGTGGAGAATCCTGACAAACACTTCTTCACTCATGTAATCAAGATTAATATCTATAGTAATAAGTTATGTTGATAGAATGCACCCTTGGTATGATGGTTATGTAAACAGCAATTTACACCTATAGACGTCCTCCAAAAAACCTATATACCCTCATCTAATAGCAAAAAAAAAAAAGAAAAGAAAAGAAAACTTTAGAGAAATGCCAATTGGTGAGCATTACACAAAATGCTGACCTGTGGGGTGCCTGGGTGGCTCAGTGGGTTAAAGCCTCTGCCTTTGGCTCGAATCATGATCCCAGGGTCCTGGGATCGAGCCCCACATCTGGCTCTCTGCTCAGTGGGGAGCCTGCTTCCTCCTCTCCCTGCCTGCCTCTCTGCCTACTTGTGATCTCTCTCTCTGTCAAATAAATAAATAAAATCTTTAAAAAAAATGCTGACCTGTACTCCTCAAAACTATCAAGGCCAAACGAACAAACAAGGGACGTCTGGGGTGCCTGGGTGGCACAGTTGGTTAAGCGTCCAGCTTTTGGTTTTGGCTCAGGTCATGATCTCAGGGTTATGAGATTGAGCCCCAAGTTGGGCTCTGCACTCAGCCATCGAGTCTGCTTGAGAGTCTCTCTCCCTCTCCCAGCCCCTCCCACTTGTGCGCTCTCTCTCTCTCTCTCTAATAAATAAATAAATCTTTAAAAACAAACAAGGAAAGTCTGAGAAACTCACAAGGAAGAAAAGCCTAAGGGGTCGTGACCTTGGTCGGAATCCTGGAACAGAAAAGACATTAGTAAAAAGTGAGGAAATCTCAGTCAAGAATGGACTTTATTTAATAATGATCTGTCAATATTGGTTCGTTAATTGTGACAAATAAGCTCTACTACTAGAAGATGTTAATAAGAGAGAAACAGGATGTGGGAGTAAGGAAAGTTGTTGCCATCTCTGCAATGTTTCTGTCAAGCTCAAGATACTGTAAATTAAGGATTTTTTTAAAGATTTTATTTTTTTTTTATTTGCAGAGAGAGAGAAAGAGAGAGTGGGAGGGGCAGAGGGAGAAGCAGCTCCCCTCTAAGCAGGGAGACCGATGCGGAGCTTGATCCCTGAACTCTGGGACCGTGACCTGAGCCAAAAGCAGACGCTTAACCAACAGAGCCACCCAGGCTTCCCAAATTAAGGGATTATTAAAAGCAGATTAACATGTCTCAAATTTATTGTGAAAAACGCACAGGAGAAGCCCTTTGAGTGTTTGAATTAGCAGATATTTCTAAAGACTTCTTAGCTTGACAAAAATTCACAAATGTTAAAGGAATGCTTGAAAAAAAATGCAGCATTTTAAAGGGCAGGATAAAATAAAACCAACTGAACCTATTTACTGAGACAGTCCGTGATGCCCTCAAATTCTAGGAAAAAGGTTTCATGCTAAAAAGCAGAAAAAAAATGTTTCCACGTCTTCTGTTAAAATGTGGAATTAAGAACGGCACTGACGACTATGTAATTTGATTAAATTACTGCAGGGTTTGATATTCGGTACCTGCAGAGAGTGCCTAGCTCTGAGTGGGTGGGTAGGACTGACAGCTGTTAAGATAAATTATTATTTTTTTAAAGATTTTATTTATTTATTTGACAGAGAGAGATCACAAGTAGGCAGAGAAGCAGGCAGAGAGAGAGGAGGAAGCAGGCTCCCCACTGAGCAGAGAGCCCGATGCGGGGCTTGATCCCAGGACCCTAGGATCATGACCTGAGCCGAAAGCAGAGGCTTTAACCCACTGAGCCACCCAGGCGCCCAAGAGAAGTTATTTTAAAGACAGTATCAGTCCATAATCTTTTTGATTGACTTAATAGGCTTAATAACGAATGAAGTCCCACTTGACAAATTCTATTCTGAACACCCAGGAATCCAATGTGTTTCTCGCTTGGAGACTTTCCGTTCTCTATGCATTAAATTATAGACTTTGGGACACCTCTGACCCTTTAAGGAGAAGGTTAGAATGTTACGTCGGGCCAATATAAGCCCCCCTATTTAATTACACTTCAGATATTCTAGCAATGCTGCCGGTTACATGTCCAACATTCGTCTACGGTGTTGCTTGGCCCGTGCAACCCTCATTTAGTTATTGGGGTCCCCAGCAAACAGTCTCGCCCAGGAAGACCAGCTCTGCTTTTGGAAAACATTTAAATGCAACAAAACCATGCCTTCAACTGTACCAAGGGCAGGTTTTAACTTCCCAGCATGCCACTGCGTGGTGGAAAAATGACAAATTCACCCTCAATTTCCTCAAGCAATCCTTTTCTGAAGGGAGGGCTAGTGGATTCTTAACGTCTGTGCTTCCTTGGCCTCCAAAGCCGGACATTCCTCCTGAATATTCCCTCAGGCCAGGCCTTTTATTTCAGGCCTAAGACTGAGGCCAGCAATCAATAAGTTGGTTCTCCATCTGCCTTTGACAGAGGAAACACCAGGCTGACACCAGCCAGTCTGGGATCAGCTGTTTCCCGGCCTTTGATCTCCTCAGCTGGGGCTGTCTAAGCTCCCCGGGCCTCTGTTGCGGCTCAGATAGGAGCCGGGTCCTGCTGGTATCTCCTCCAAGGCCTATTGTAGCCATTGTATTTGAGGAGGGGGATCACCTGTCAAAGTGACTGGTTACAACCCCTCCTTGACTGCGGGAAGCCTTTTTGATTCGGGGCAGATGATAATGAGAGTCTAATTGAGTGATTAACTACCTCAACTGACTTGGAGGTTTTAATGACACCTCTTCGTTAAGGTCTGCGTTTCTCAGCAGGTCCCCAGTTTGTAACTGTAGGGCCATGATATTTGCAATTATAAGCCTTTCCTTTAACCAGCAGGGATTTAATAAATGGACTTGGTTAATCATAGCTAGATGCTCCTTACATCTGACTTTGTTGTGAAAAACATGCGGAAAGTTCAAGCACATGCCTGAATGATTGATACAGGCCATTTCAAGTCCATGGCTCTATATGAAAGAGGGAGACAGAGTTTCGGAAGATTTGAGTCAACTGCATCTTGACGACCAACGTGAGCTTCAACAGAGGGAAACTACGAACTGGTTTTTAAGAGTTGCCATGCCTGTGAGAGCCCGCCTAGATATACTGTCTTTAATTAACTGGGTTTGAAGAGCCCATTAATGCAACGTTAAAAGGAACCAGTCTCCATGGGTTCTCACAGTGGGAAAAGTATCCAAGGCTTTCAATTTACAAGGTCTTATTACAAAAGTGCCCTGCTGTTCTGGTCCATGTTCTTTCTGCCTGGGAGCAATTTAATGATCTGCTTTAGAGCAGAGAAATGGTCAGAGAGAAAATGTTCAGTGTTATGTGCTAGCGATCAAACACCCAGCGGAATTTACAATGGTAACCAGACACTTCCTTTTCATATCAAAGTGGAACAGGGACAATGACATAAATACATTTGATTTGAAAAACCCTAATTGAACAAACTGGTAGTTCTCCATGAGTGTTTGTTGATAGTATGAGGCTGATACGGAGTATGAGGCAAAGCGCAAATGATCTAGATGAAAGAAAAAGGAGGAAGAGAAGGAAGAAAGCTTCTTTAAAGAGAATATGGCTTTTGACTTGAAAGCCTCTTAATTTATTCTTCATTTATTCAACATCATTTAAGAAATATAATTATCTACCATGTCCCAGGCCTTCTATTGCCTATGGTGGGGTTAGCTACCACTTTTCCTTTCTTTATTCATTTCACTGTTGATAAATGACTACAATTTGACAATCATTATTGTACTCTGTTGATAATATTTTGATTACCTTTATTTCCTAGACCTAAATGCAAAGGCCAAAAAATATCACTGGTGAATAAACAAACAAATGAGTATTTTCAGAGAGATTCCTAACCTGGTGTCAGTGTGGTCCTCATTGAAAGCAGAGATAAAACTAATACTTATGATGCAATGTGATAAAGATATAAAAGAAAAAAATATAAAAGAAATTTGCACATGGTGCTAAGAACCATGGAAGTGGGGCCTATTCATGCACCTTAATTGAAGCGAGTAAGAAAATAAAGAAGATGTGACATTTCAACCAAATGTGTTGAGTTTGGAGCATTGAGATGGAGGAAAATAGAAAATCTGGGATGAGCTTCAGGCATCTGTTCTTTTAAAACAGAGATTCTAAGACGTGTGAGGCTTACATTTTACAGACCTGGGAATCCTTTATTTCCAAGGAAACTAGCATAAACTAAAGGGCATAAGAGGAGTTTAGGAATCATACATTTTCAATCCTCAAAGTGCCGTTAGTTGTCTCTTAGTTTGTCTTACCTTGGAATGACAGAATAACAGATAGGTAGGTGAACCACGCTATTTATACTTTGAAATTTAAGAAAACACTGTGAAATTTTAACTTTATCTGGCCTACACTTTCACCACTAGAATTATTCTTTCTTCTAGTAAAAGCAAAAACGTGGTCTCAGGCACACTATCCCAAAAGCCAAGACAATTCTGGGGTCCCCTCTGGTCTTGCTCCAATGTTATAGTCTACTTTCTCAGATCTGCCTTTCCTCACTTTTGAACATACTGTATCCCTGAGATAGTTCTGTAAGAAGAGGAATTAAGTCATTGCCTTGAGCCCTAAAAGGACAAGCTCCTATCTCAATTAATGGCTTCACACTAGATCACTGAAAACTTCCTCCAGGCTTAAGTCAGGAATTACTTGCATTCAAAGATGTTTTACCCCCACACTGTATTTTAATAATGCTAGCCGGTAGATATAGTATATCAGGACATCAAATTTCCTGAGTTCATTAAGCCATGTCCAGTCTTGATTCAAAACACTTAGAAGGCATTATATATTATGTAAAATAGACAATGTGGAGAAGAACATTGCTTGTCTACAAGAATCATTACTGTGACCCTCTTGCTAGAGGAGAAACAAGTGGACCACTCAAGAATTCAAGCCATGAGAATGCAGAAAGGCTCTGATTGCTATCTGGTCATTCATATAAAATGTTGCTTGCCCAGTACATATCAAAAGCATAAGTCAATTTTAGCAGACAAAGCTGTAATACCACAATGAGAAAGCGAATCGGTGATGGCAGTAATTCAGTGAGTTTATGATATATAATTGTCAATTGGGAAAAAAAACAAAAAACAAAAAACAAAAACATTTCCTAGTGGGAAAGTTGCTAAAAGCAGACAATTGATCAGGTGAGGCAAAAAGGTTAAAAAGTGCTTACTTTGGAAAACTGCAAAATGATTATCTGTTACAAGTTTATCCTTGAACAATGCAGGTTTGAACTGTGCGGGTTCCCTTCTGCACAGGTATTTTTAAAGTCAACATGGGACAGTCCAGGAAATGTATTTTTTCTCATGATGTTATTAATAGAATTCTCTTCTCTCCAGATTATTTTATTGTTAGAATACAGTGTGTAATACATATAACATACAAAGCACGTGTTCATCGACAGTTTATGTTATCGATAAGGCCTCTAGTCAATGCCAGGCTGTTGGGAAAGCTTTGGGGGAGTCAAAAGTTATACTTGGCATCATGAGAAGGCAGGGGGTTAGTGCCCCTGACCCCCACATTGATCAGGGGTCAACTGTTCTTTCATTTAAGTTCTCATAGATGCTGGCTCTAAAAGGGAACTATGCATTGCAAGTTGGGGAGGGTGGGGGCTAGGGGATGCTTACTGGATGCAGAGGGACTAAGACAATAATTTGTCCCAAATCACTGTTTTGTTGCAGAAAATACACCCAAACTTTTTTGCTTTTTTCTTGACTCCTTTTCAAAACATATGCTGCTTTCATATCCTGCGTGTCTCTTTTTAGCTAAAAATGCCTAATAACATATCTTGCCATAGAACTGACCTTAGAAGAGAATCTCTATCACATATACATTTTGTGTGGTCCTTTGGGTTTTATAGGATAAGATTTGGTATCTTCATAGGCTTCCCTAAGGAGAATGAATCTGAGTGAAAATTAAGTTACTGGAATCAACACAGAGATATTATAACTTATAAAATGTTACATTCCAGGTGGAAACTTCTATTTCTTAAAGTTTTGCCTATAAAAAAATGAATCCCTCAAAGCTGTCAGGCCATTGCACAAGCCAGACTTGATCCAATTATTTTATCTAATAATATTGAAAACCCCACTGAGGCGACCACATTTCTTATGTCTAAGTGAACCCTGGTCACAATCCTCAAGCAAAAGAAACATGCATTTCAGTGGCCTCAAGACTGGGGCTCACACTCTAGCATGAGCTTATAACAATAGTATCAAGCAATGTTTTCACATGAGTAGACCATGTCTTTTCTCTCTTGTAAGTATGGTTTAGAGAAATTTATCTGGAAAAGTGTGTATACAAATTCACAAACACACACAAACACACACACTGAATATCTATTCAATAAGATGTGATGTCACACTAAAGATAGCCTTCAAATAATCTGTGGTTGGAATGAGGAAGACATGAAGCATTCTAAAGGACAAATTTTTAAGAGGTGAAAAGCATTGGATAGTCATTTTCCTACCCTATAGGAAGGGAGATGGAATATTTGAATTCATCAGAAAAATCACTAGCCGCTATGTTTTTGTAAAATCGGATGGTTACAGCCTTGGAACAGTAAGAAAAGACCTTGTACAGTAGCAGTACAGAAAGGACGTTGGATATTCAACTTTATAAATGATCAGAACCCAAAGAGAAAATGCGACTTGTCTAGAATCACAGAGCTGTTTGGTGGCCTCGCTAAAATTAGAACCCAAGTTTTCTTGGTATACTACCCTGATTTTCTGTTTTCCATATGCTATCTTTATTTCTACTTAATGTGAATTTTGTTGGGGGGGGGATAGTATTTCTCCAGGAAGAAAGAAGCTAAAGTCCACTAGCAAGTTTGCTGATGATTTGGGGTAGGTCCGATTGGAATATGGCAGAATGTGGTTTGCTTTATTTGGCCGGGAACATTTCTCTGTAACCTGAGGATTCATTAGTTTGAAGGACTGGCCTTTTGCCTCTTTCCAAGGCCATTTTAGATGCAAATTGTACCCCAGACATCATTTTTAAGTGACAGGAAAATCTCTGGAGATAACAAGAATCAGTCTGTTAAATTTATGGACCCTTTGCATTTTCTAATCCTTCTTGATGAATGACTCAGTTTCCAGCCAGGGTCTGAACTTAAGAGTTGATAAAGCATCAGTTGAAGCTGCTGACTACTAAATCATGTAAGCGATGGCTTAATCAGCCTTTCTGCTCCTTCCACTACCTTCCCACAGAATTCCCTCTATGGAGGGGAATTCCTTCTACGGAGCCAGGTCAGCAAGAGATGGACACCCGACAGGCCATTTGTGGCCATCAGACAACGTGGGAAGAGGATGTTGACCAGCAGAGTGACTCAGTTCCACCACTGAGGATACTGTTATTCTGGGGAGTTAAGATAGAAAACCTTGACTGAGCGGTGGTGGAAGTTTGGGAAGGAGCTGTACACCAGGGGGACCATGAGAAGAGGATGAGTTACAAGGAGGTTAACAACTTGGGTCATTAGAGAGAAGACACCTCTGGTGATACTGGGGTGGTGGGTATGTCACTGGCTTTGAACATCTGTAGTAAGAATTCATGCCTGCAGGCAGAAGACACAGCAAATTCCGGGGCACTTTGTAAACCCTTGTGAGAGGGGAACAAAACAGAGTTTTTGAATGAGAGAAGAACTTCATTTTTTTTTCTCCAACATTTGATTATGGAAATTTCTCTGAAATCCCAACTTCTGGCAATTCAGATGGGTTTCCACTTTTCTGAAACCAAGTTTTGGCATGTAGTTTTAAGCATGGTGTGGGGGTGGGGGGAGCTGTCACACAGAGAAATCTCGACCGTCATCGATTGCTTGCCCACTTTGTTTCATTAAAATTTTGTTGTCCACATGAGTAGGGTAGTTTAATTACGGTGGAGGAAAAAACTGTGACTAAGGTGGCCTGTGTGTAGCTGAGTGTTTAACTGAGGTGTCTTTCCATACCTAGGCTCATGTCCGTAGCCAGATTCCAGAACTTGAGGAACATGAAGATGAAGACAGAGCTGAGAGGTATGGCTTCCTCTCTTCTGTTAGGATCCCAGGCAAAGTCTTCACTAAAGATAGGCATTATGAACTGCTTGACTAAGAATACATCCACCATGAGGGGGGAGGAAATCTATTTTGGGTGAGGGCAAATGTTTCTTTCTATTCTCTACACTGAGGTCCTTTGGGTCTTCTCAGCCTTGATGCTTAAAATCAGATCACAGCACAGCAGCAGGAACATGTCCCAGGAGGCTTTTAAAAATGCAGATTCTCAGGTCTCAATTCAAACTTGCTTACAGCAATCTGAGATTTTCAACTCATACATATGTACGTTAAAGCTTGAGAAACACTGTTCTAAAGAAAGCACCGAACAAAGCTTTTCTTCCTTGAGGGTCTGAAGACGTCTGTGGCCACCCAAGCTCCTGTGGTCAAATCCACCTCTTTGAAGAGAAACAAACTAACATAAATGTATATATATATATATATATATAAATATTATAAAAATATAAATATGTATAAATATTATAAAATTTATAAATACATAAATATGTGTATTTATGTGCCTCAATGTAAATTTGCAAACCAGCTTTCCTATGCATGGGATATTCACTGTGTTTTTAAATGATTCAGATGGATTGAGGCTGTTTTTCTCTTTCTTCTTCCCTCCTTCTTTCCCTCCTTCCTCCACATACTACCTACTACCTCCTTCTCCCTATGACATGGAGAATCAAATCTATCAGTCCATAAACTTTCAGTATTTTTGCATGGAGACAAAAATGTTTTCTCTTGAAGGTTTGAGGATCTCTGTGGAGGTCAGGGGTTGAGAGTCTGTATTCTTAGGCATAAACGTGAGATTTTGCTGGCAGAGTGATTGATAACGTGTCATCTGTGATCCTTGCCTGATCTGGGATCCTCCTGGCAACAGAGTGTCCCTCAGAGCTGTATCAGAGACCAAAACCTTACTGCGGCAGGATCTGCTGCAAAAACAGAAACACTACTTCATAATTAAAAATTTAACATGTTAGTTTCAGTTGCCTCCAGGTCTCCCTAAAATGGGTAGACTTGAAAAAACAAAGCTGATTTTTCATCTTTTTTGGGAATGTCCTTACGCAGGTACAAAGAACTTTGCGGCCAGATGGGAGTTTGCTTAATAAACCAAAAACTTGCTCTAAAAACCCAAGTTCCTTTTTTTAGTGGATTTTAAATAAATTGCTGAGTAAACAAATATTTACTTTTAGCCAATTGCTACCGGAGGAGACAGAAATTATAGGTTTTTCTAGTAACAATTTTTGGATTTTCATATATACACTTAGATCTGTACTGCTTCATTTCAAACTCAGGGAGAATATCTATGATTACAGATATAAACTGGTATCCTTGGAGTTTTAAAAATATTTTCTCCCAGATAATTTTCCATACCCAAATTTAGAGAGTAAATGAGCTAATCCTTCCCTCTGATGGCAAAGGGGAAACACAGAGTATAAAGAAATGCAAATTAGGTGTAGTCACAGTCCAGTTGGATTTTTGAATAACAGTAAACAGTGATCATCATTAATGATACCAGGACTTAACTAAAATATTGTAGCTTAAAGTTTTAGCGATATTGTATCCTTTGGAGTTAGAATTACAACAGTATTCTCCTTGAAGTGAATTAATCCCACAGATACTACAGATCATTGAGTTAAAAAAAAAAAAAAACTAGAGAAAATAAGCAGCCCATCTTTCAATTTCTAATTTATATGTGTCTGTGTACTTTTTCATTTATGATTTTCTGTGGCCAAATCCCAGCAACAGATCCAGAATGAGACCATCACATTTGTGGTAAATGGTAATTCACATTATTCTTGTTTATGTCTAGTCTCTAAGCACTAAAATTCCATGATGGCCAGCTGGGTAGTCAGACAGGACTCATCTATCTATCTGTCTATCCGTCATTGACTTATCTTTAGGAGTCAGTCTTCTGGGTCTCCCGGAAAACAAAAATGACTGTGTTTTTGTGTATATGTGTATAAATCTGCTACCAGCAAGGAAATTTGTTTGGCATTATGTGCTTACACAGACCAAACTTGAAGAAAGTAATTTATGCAGATAACTTATGATGATTTAAATTCCTCCTGCCCATAGAGTTAATTTTTAAAATTATTATTTATGTTAAATTACAAGATAGCAAAATTTATTGGAAAACATTCTATAATTCAGAAATATTGTATTCTCTAGGTTTAAAAGCATGAGTATATAAATTGTTGACTTTATAGTTTTACTGAGAGAGAGGGAAGGAGAAAGAGAAAGAAAGAAGGAGACAGGGAGAAAGAGAGAGAAAGAGAAAGAGAGAAAGGAGGGTGAGGCATGAATTTTTCAAGGAACAAAGGTCTACTGATTCTATATTATTGAATATCATCTAAGGGCTCAGTTTCCTTCCTGATCCCCAAACTCCTTTCTGCTCCCAAATTTCACTAGGTCTTGTCTTTAGATTTCTAATCAACTACTGTGGCTAGGGTATTTTTCCCTGAGAAATTTCAATAAGGAAACATATTAATATTTAAAATCAACAACAATCCTTTCACAAATTAAAGGTATATGGTAGCCATCAGCAATAGAGAGAAGGTTGCAAGAGTAAACAGAAATGGGATATCCAGAGTCAAAGTGTTAGAGGGAGGAACAAGGACTTTGGAAAAGTGTAGAAAGTTTTGCTAGGAAATGCGAACTCAGCCAGGAATCCAGATTTACATACGTAAAGCTGAAGGGGAAGTAATACAAGTTTCTCAGTGCCAGGAAGTAGGACACACTAGCAGCAAACTTTGCCATCTCCAAAATTTTGCCACTGCTAACTCTGTCAGAATTACACAAGAAGAAAGAAAGAAAGAAAGAAAGAAAGAAAGAAAGAAAGAAAGAAAGAAAGAAAGAAAGCAAGCTAATGAAATGCTTCTGGAACAACCCAATTCATGGATTTTGAAATAGCGGATTCCTGTGCCACCTTTTAGTCATTTCTGGCTTTTAAGTTTCTGGGCAAATATGAATAATCCCATAGAAAGTACACAAAGTAATAAATGTTGTGAAGGACTAGCTAGTAATTGTGGTTAGGCTTCTGTGCAATATTTACTACCTGGTGGCCCCACCTGATGGTGATTCCTGAGCGACTACCCCTCCCTTCTCTGTGTCCCCACGCAAGCCTGTCCAGCTGCCTGGCAAGTCCATGGCTCAGGAGGACTTCTCAGGTCCCATGAGTCACAAGAATCAATTCGTGCTCCAGAGACACCCTTGGCTGGTCTGGCAACTTCTGGCCGTCCGGAAAAGATACAGTGCTGCTCTTTGTATCATGCCCCCTCTTCAGATTCTCTTCCACATTCAAGGGGGACTTTCCTGAGTAGGAGCTCCTCTACGTATCCCAGAGGCAACGGCAGGGGACATGCGTCGATTTTGCTGTTTCCTGATTGTTTGTTTTAATGAATTACTTGTAGTATCAGCTGGAACCCTGCAATGGAGAGTTCCATGCTGGATTTTGAGGTAAAAAGTTTCGTGAGGAACACAAATCCATGACTGGTCTAGGGTCCAAGATAAGACCATATTTTTCTTGAAAATCTGCATAAAGCTGGGTCCTCGCTCCTCCTTCAGATCTATATAAGATTGGGCACGTCCTTTACTTCAAGCCCAGGGAATGCAAAACCTGCATGTCTGAACACACCAAGGTCCTCAGCAGAGCAAAAGTCTTTGCATTTAACAATATCCAACCTGGGGGCATCTGGTGGCTCATTCTGTTAAGTGTCTGCCTTGGGCCCAGGTCATGATCCCAGGGTCTTGGGATTGAGCCCCACATCAGGCTCTCTACTCAGCAGGAAGCCTGCTTCTCCTTCTCCCTCTGCCTCTCCCCCTGCTTCTGCTTACTCTCTCCCTCTTTCCCTCTGTCAAATAAATAAATAAATAAAACCTTTAAAAACTAAAATAAACAAGCAAAAACCCCCAATATCCAACTTGGCAAGGAGACAGCAGTGCTATAATTAAGCATCTGTCCCTCTTCATACTTAGGGAAGCAAAAGTCCTATCACTTGATAATATCCACACTTCTTAGAAGAGTGTAGTTACTTAAATAATTTTGCTCTCTTTTTATACAAACAGTACTCTTAAATCTATAATTTTCCCCAAGATCATTAACATGTCTATGGGGATGAAAAACATCAGTGTTCATCCTCTGGTTTGCTCAATCTTAAGAAAGGAAGTACTATGGCCCAAATGTTTGTGCCCATGCCCCCAAATTCACATATTAAAATTTTAACCCTCAAGATAATAGTATTAGAGGTGAGCCTTTGATAGGTGGTTAGATCACAGGGATGAGACCGTTATGATTGAGATCAGTGGCCATATAAAAGAAACCCCAGATAATTATTTTGCCCTTTGCCACATGAGGGCACAGTGAGAAGACCTCTTAACAGAACAAAGGCTCTCACCACAACATGGCGGTGCCCTTGTCTTGGACGTCCAGTCTTCAGAACTTGTGAGAAATAAATTCCTGTTTTCTATATGTCATCCCGTTTATGGCATTTTGGGGATAGCAGCCCAAAGGAACTAAGATAGGAGGGGAAGTAGGTATTTACTAATTTTGAAGGAAGTTGTTATTTGCTTACAATTTCATCAGAAATTTCTGGCCCAGGGACACTTAGGCTCCTCATTTGGTTAAGCCTCTGACTCTTGATTTTGGGCTCAGGTCACGATCTCAGGGTCCTGGGATCAAGCCCTGGGTCAGGCTTCCTTCTCAGTGAGGAGTCTGCTTCTCCCTCTCCCTCTGCCCCACCCCTGCTCTCTCTCTTTTAAATAAATACATAAATCTTTTAAAAACAAAGAAATTTCTGCTCTAGGGACAATATCTCTATTTCATAATTTTTATATCGCCAAAAGCACCTAATGAGGTGCCTTGGGGATCCATCTTTTTTGTTTGTTCGTTTGTTTGTTTATTTGACAGAGAGAGAGAAAGAGAGAGAGAGCACGAGCAGGGGGAGCGGCAGGCGGAGGGAAAGGGAGAAGCGGGCTCCCTGCTGAGCAGAGAGCCAGATGCGGGGCTCGATCCCAGGATTCTGGGATCATGACTTGGGCTGAAGGCAGAGGCTTAACCCACTGAGCCACCCAGGGGCTCTGGAGATTCATCTGTTGATAAACAAATAAGTGGGTGTATCTACTAAAAGAACGCCACAAGTATACCTTCACATCATCGTAGAGAAATGTGGTAAACAAAGATTTCAGTAAATGCTAGCTCTAATGTCCATTCCCACTGATGGAAACAGGTGGTTAGATGTGATAATCCTCTCAATTCTCCCTCTCTTGTCTTGAGTGTATTATATTTGGGGTTTTCGTATGAGGTTGCCCCCTAGATTTATTCTTACAGTTATGTCAACCGTGGGCACTTCCTCTCTTACCTCAGACGAGGATGCAAATGCGGGCTTCACAAATCAACTGGACTCAGAGGAACCCCTAGCTTGGCTTTTAGAATTAATGTGCAGAGTCAAACCCCGAACCCGAGATAACTGAGCTGATGGCAGCTGCCAAGACACAGATGAAGTGATGTCATGGGAAGTACCTGGGATCTTGGTCAGCTCTCCTCTCGCTGTGAACGTGATATCAAGTCTCTGGTCTGTGGTTTTGCCCCAAAACCCCAGGCAGCATCTGAAAAGAATGCACTGAAGTAACTTGTCTCTTTCTAAATATATCTTTAAAAGGACACCCTCCTTCAGATATTCTGTTTAAATTGGAGAGCAATTTTCTCAGGAAATGTATAGTCCGTGTCACACTTAACAAGAACGTGTTTACCCAAAACGTTAACACAGATGAGTAATCTCACCGTCCGGTGCCAGTTCTCCGCAGGTGGGATTCCCGTAAACAGCCAGACACTTTGAACTTATGGTTTTCTCTTTATGTCATACTCTGACCACTAAAACAACACACCGCCGTGGAGTTCTTCCCTGCTAAAACCCAAACACACCTACCTCACGGAAACTTACTCTGGAAAAAGGAGAAAGGAAAGTATCTTTCTAGAGAAAGCTCATGTTCATCTCCTGGACTTGGATGAGTCTTTGCTGCAAATTGGACATGGCCACACCCTACGCACTGGTCTGACACCCAGACATCTGGTTCTGGATGTCTGGTGAGTCGCTCTGCAAATGGCATCTGTGCCAAGGAGACCCAGGCTACTCTTACAAGATTGACCTGCTTTGGAGATCTGATGACCTCTCCGCTTCCCTTACAAAAGTGATTTTATTGCAGATTTCAAAGTTCTTTCTCAATCTCTCCTTTCTTTCTTTCTTCCTTCCTTCCTCCCTCCTTCCTCCCTCCTTCCCTCCCTCCCTCCCTCCTTCCCTCCTTCAATTTTATTTATTTATTTATTTATTTATTTATTTGAGAGAAAATAAGCAGTGGGGAGGGGCAGAGGGACAGAGAAGCAGACTCCCCAATGAGCAGGAAGCCCAACTCAGGGCTCCATCCCAGGACTCTAGGATCATGACCTGAGCTGAAGACAGATGCTTAACCGACTGAGCCACCCGGGTGTCCCTCTTCTCAGCTTTCTTGCCTCACCTGCCCCACACCTATATTATAGTGCACCACTTCTTCCTTCATTCACCTCCCTCATTCAACTGCCTTCCAGGCCAAAGTCCCCACCTTCTTAGTTAAAAACTAAGCCTCAACTCCTAACCCAGTCCTGCCATCATGTTGTAAGTTCTCCACCAATGTTTGCTGAATAAGTGAAAGAATAAGTATCTTTTTTATTATTTCAATGTATTCTATTTAACGTAGCAATTGTAGAAATTAGAAAACTGGATTTATGGTTGAGGACAAGATGCTGCTTGGCCTTGGTACTTGTATCATTTAGATTGATTTCTATGAACTCTGGTCTCAGAATTCAGTAGTTACTTGCATTGCATGTCTATGTCTTTCCTCCAGAGCAGTCCTTCTTGGGAATACCAGTAGGATTAAATGAAGGTGATGTCTACTTACACAACACAGGACACTGGAAGTGTTTGATCAAATGAGGTTATTATTTTAGAACTATCTAAGTATCCGGGTATCAGTTATTCAAAGCACTGACTCTATTCATCAGACCTGAGGAGCAATCTCCATGAAAATGATTTGGTAAATGTGGAAGCTTTCATCTCCTGAGGAGACGGTGTTAAAGTTCAAAGTAATTTTTTGGCTTAGAATGAGTGGTGGGGAACATTAGAGTATCCTGGAGAATTTAATCCCTGTCATGAGCACAGAAAAGCCCTGGGCACAGCTGAGATTGCATTTTATCTATATGCACAATGATTTTATCTGAATATTCCAAGTGGCAGCTTAGGGTGGCTAACTGGGTTTTTCAGACCTTCTGTCAATCAAGAAGGGAAGGGAGATAAAAGGAAGAGAGACAGTAAGGGATTTTTAAAGCTTGGATTATCAAGATTTACTGCTTTGCAATCACCATGTCCCTGATGTGTTTTAATCACTTACAGGATGTGTTGAAAGAAAACTCTGATGAGTAATAAAGAGGAGAACTTTGTGAATGATTCATAGATAGGAATATATGGAACTGATTAAAGTTCTCTATAAAAATCTCTCCCCCTAATTTGCTGGGTGTTTTTTGGTTTTGTTTTGTTTTTAGTTAGAGTAGATTCTCTTAAAAATTTTTATTGAGATATAATTTACACATTTTAAGTTCAATGAACTTTGACAAAAGCATACACCCAGGTGACCCACATCCCTATCAAGAAAATAGAACATCACCATTCCCATCAACGCAAAGAGACACCCTACCCTCCAACCCCACTTATCACCAACTTGGAGAAATCATCATTCTGATTCCTCTAGATTAATTTTGCCTGTCCTAGAATTTCATATAAGTGAAATCATCCATTTTGTGCATTGCTGGGTGGTATTTAATTATGAGATTATCCTGCAATATGTTTAACCTCCTCTTCATGGAAATTTAGACCGTTTTCAGTTTTTGTGTATTACAAGTAAACTTCTGAACGTTCTTCTATGTGTTTTTTGGTAGACGTCTATTTTCTGTTTTTGTGGCTAAATACACAGAGGCAGAATTCCTCGGTCACAGAGTTGGTAGGCATATATATAACTTCATGAGAAACTATCAGAGTGATTTCAGGTTTTATATTCTCATAGCCATATTTGAGAAATCTAGCTGTTTCCCATACTTACTAATTTTTTTAAAAGATTTTATTCATTTATTTGACAGACACAGATCACAAGTAGGCAGAGAGGCAGGCAGAGAGAGAGGAGGAAGCAGGCTCCCCGCTGAGCAGAGAGCCGGATGCGGGGGATCCTGAGATTATGACCTGAGCTGAGGGCAGAGGCTTTAACCCACTGAGCCACCCAGGTGCCCTCTTCTCACTAATATTTGATCCTGTATGACTTTTTATTTTAGGCAGGCAAATGGGCATGTCATGATATCTTATAATTTGCAATTCCCTAGTGGCTAATGATATTAAGCACTGTCTCAGTTTGGTCTGCTAGAGCAAAAATAGTAGAGGTTGGGGGCTTATAGAGACAAATATCTATTGTTGAAGGAATTCTAAACTGCTCTGTTCCTTACTTGGGTGAGATTCAATTTTATCTACGTAAAATAGGAATAATTTTCCCCCTTCAAGATACTGTTAGGAGAATAAATCATTTATATACAGCACCCACTGGGTAGTTGCAATTGGCGTGTATGAAGTGAATGAGTTGTAACACACATCCTCCAAGGAAATTACCTCCAATCCATTCATGACTAAGTATGTCATCATGGCCCAGAATACCTATTATTCACCCATCAGCGATGAATGGATGATGATGATGTAGAAAATACATGCATAATGGAATATTATTCAGCCATGGTAAAGGAGGAAATCCTGCCATTTGTGGCAACATGGATAGATCTTGAGGGCATTATGTTGAGTGAAATAAGTCAGACAGAGAAAGATAAATATTGTCAGATATCGCTGGTGTGTGGAATCTAAAAAAGTTGAACACACAGACACAGAGTAAAATGATAATTACCAGGGGCCGGGGGTTGCATAGGGCAGTTGGGGAAATGCTGGTCTACACATGTAATTTGATTTACAATCAAAATATTAATCTTTCCATATTATTGAAGTCTATCTTAAAATTTGAGTTAAAGAAAATGACTTCAATATACAACTGGAAATAAGAAACAATTTGGATCAGTAGAGATAATTCTCCACATTACCTAAGGGACAATCTTGAGAGGATTCTGAATTATCTCTGGTCCACTTGCTTGTAGGCATGTACTTCTAGGCAATGATGCGGTGGCCACTGAGTTATCTTGTTCCTTCATTTTAATATGCTCATCATAGCATTTGGCATATATACAGTTGATAGAATATATGCCTAAAGTCCTATAAGAGAAATGCCCATATTCCTCATGTGGAGGCATCCTGTTTGCTGTTCCATGGCTGGTTATTTTGCTACCTGATGACAGTTCAAAGTAGGTTTTTAAAATCCACTTGGTCTACTCTACTGGCCTTCCTCAAGAAAGTGAATAAAAGACCTTCAGAATATATCAGTTTTTGTGCAGTGCTATTTAAACATGCTCAAGGGTAAAACCAAGAGACATCCAACAGAAGACAGTTGAAATTAATCAGGTAAAATATGATGCACAATGGGACTGCATCACTAGGGTGGTGGCAGAAGGGATGAGAACAGGTCAAACAACAGGACTTGTGACTGGACAAAGTACAGGGCATGAGAAATAAAGTAGCATCAGCCATGAGTTGGTACCTTGGGAAACTAATTTAGGATGAAACACAAATTGGAATTAATTACCAAACACTCACTACTTTAAAATATTACATATGCTGTTATTTCTCTTTTTAAAGAAAATTTTTGTTATCCTATTGATATCTAAGTGACTGTTCAACATTGGATAACCAATCTTCCATAACTTGGACACAGTGGACAGTTTCTTAGAAGATATGAATTCCTGGATTGACTCAGGAAGGAAATTAGAAGATACCTATAAAAATAAAGAGACTGGATTACTAGTCAAGAAATTTTCCCACAAGGAAATGTCGCAGCCTAGATAGCGTCATAGGTGAATTTTACCAAACAGTGAAATAAGAAGTAACACCAATCTTGCACAAACCCTTATAAGAATAGAAAGGGAACACTTTTAATATTTTATTTATTTATTTGACAGAGAAAGAGAGAGAGAACACAAGTTGGGGGAGCAGCAGGCAGAGGCAGAAGGAGAAGCAGGCTCCCCAATGAGCAGGGAGCCCCATGCGGAGCTTGATGTGGGGCTGGATCCGAGAACCCCGGGATCATGCCCTGAGCTGAAGGCTGATGGTTGACAGACTGAGCCACCCATGCACCCTGAAGGGGAATACTTTAAAACTCATTTGAAGAGGCCAGTTTTATCCTTATACAAAAACCTAACAAAGACATCACAGGAAAGGAAAACTATTAAATGATATTTCTTATAAATTTAAACATGAAAATCCTCAATAAATTACTAGGAAACTCAATCTAGCAGTCTATAAAAAAAGATTCTACACTGTGAACATATCAGACTTACTCAGGATTGCAAGATTTGTTCAATATAAGAATTTCAATTACATACACCATCATAGCAGAATAATGGGAAAGGACAAATGATCATCTCAATCAACAAAGAAAGAATAGTTGACCAAATCCATCACTTTTTCATAAATCAAGAAGAAACACCCAGCAAACTTAAAATGGAAGGAAACTCTCCCAACCCAATAAAGAATATCTATAAAAATTCTATAGCTAGTATCATATTTAATGGTGAAAAATGAAAATTTTCTCCCTAAGATTGGGAACAAGACAAGGGCTTCTGATCTCATCTCACCACTTCTATTCAGCATTGTACAGGAAATTTTAGCCAGGGTGATTGGGCAAGAAAATTGAATAAAGAGCATTCAGTTTGGACAAGAAGAAGGAGAACTTCCTCTACCTGCAGATGACATGAGCTTGGGTACACAAAATCCTAAGGAATCCATGGAAATACTATTAAAAATAATCAAAGAGCTCAGTGAAGTTGCAAAATATGACATCAATATACCAAAATCAATTTGATTTTTATACACTAGCAATGAAAATTTTGAAATCCAGCTAAGAAAATTCCATTTACAAAAGCACCAAAATGAATACAATCCATAGGACTAAATTTAACCAAATAAGCACAGACTTACATTTTGAAAACTGTAAAATAGGGGCACCTGGGTGGCTCAGTCAGTTGAGCATCTGCCTCTGGCTCAGGTCATGATCCTGGGGTCCTGGGATCGAGCCCCACGTCAGCTCCCTGCTCCGTGGAAAGCCTGCTTCTCCCTCTTCCTCTCCCTCTCCCTGTTGCTCCCCCTGCTTGTGCTCTTTCTCTCTCTGTCAAAAAAACATATAATCTTTAAAAACACAAGAAAAATAAATGAAGAAGAAAAGAAAACTATAAAATGTTGCTGAAAGAAATGAAAGAAAATATAAATAAGTAAGAAAATATCCCAAATTTATGGACCAGGGGACGTGTTTTCCATTTTGTTAAAATGACATCATGCCCCAAAGCTATCCACAAATTCACTACAATCCTTATCAAAATTGTGGCAAGCTTTTTTTTTTTTTTCTTTTCAGAAAATGTAAGTTGATCCTAAACTTCACATGGAAATATAAGTGATAATTCCAGCAACCCAACATAGGCAAAGCAATCCAGAACAGAACACAGCTGGAGGACTTGCTCTGCCCCGTGTAAAAACTCAAGACAAAGCTGGAGTAATGATAATGGTGGTGGTGGCACAGGGATAGATAAGTAGATCGATGGGGTAGAACTGAAAGCCCAGTCATACACTCACATTTGTGGTCGAGATTTTTACCAGAGGTTTCAAGATGACTCAGTATGGAAAGAACAGTCTTTTTAACGAGTAGTACTGGGACAATTGGCTAGTCACAGGCAACAGAATGAAACTGAATGCTTTCATCACACCATACACACATGAATTCTAAATGGGTCATAAACCTAAAGCAGAAACTATACAACTCCTAGAAGAAATCCAAGAGTGGAGTAAGTTTTCATGACCTTGGGTCACAGCTTTCTTAGATATGACAGCAAAACCACAAGTGACAAAAATTGAAAATGAATAAAAAACGTCACTTCATCAAAAATAAAAGTTGTATGTTTCAAAAGCTACCATCAAGAAGTTAAAAGACAAACCCCAGGATAAGAAAAAATATTTGCAAACCATATCTTTAATAAGGTAATGGCATCCAGAATATATAAAGAATTCTTACAGGGGCGTCTGGGTGGCTCAGTGGGTTAAGCCTCTGCTTTCTGCTCAGGTCATGATTCCAGGGTCCTGGGATTTGAGCCCCACATCAGGCTCTCTGCTCAGTGGGGAGCCTGCTTCTCCCTCTCTCCCTGCCTGCCTCTCTGCCTGCTTGTGATCTCTGTCTGTCAAATAAATAAATAAAATCTTTAAAAAAAACAGAATTCTTACAACTCAATAATTAAAAAAAATACAGTTTCAAAATAGGCAAGGTATCTGAATAGACATTTCTCAAAAGAAAAGAAAGAAAGGAGGAAAGAAAGAAAACAAATGTTCAACAAGCACATGAAAAAATGCTCGATATCATTACAAGGATCTGGACAGATGTTTCCCCAAAGATATACAAACGGCCAATAATCACATGGAAAGATTCTCAACATCATTAGCCATTAGTGAAATGCAAATCAAAGCCATGATTTTCTACGACATTTTACACACATTGTCATGGCCATAATGAAACATGACAAAAAGTAACAAGTGTTAGGGATGCTGGAGAGAAATCAGAATGCTTACACACTGCTAGAGTGATTGTAAAATAGTAAAAGCACTTAGGGTGCCTGGGTGGCTCAGTGGGTTAGGCCTCTGCCTTCACTCAGGTCATGGTCTCAGGGTCCTGGTATCGAGCCTTACATCGGGCTCTCTGCTTAGCGGGGAGCCTGCTTCTCCCCCTCTCTCAGCCTGCCTCTCTGCCTACTTGTGATTTCTCTTTCTCTCTCTGTCAAATAAGTAAATAAAATCTTTAAAAAAATAAAATAAAATGGTAAAAACACTGTAGAACTGTTCTGCAGATGCTCATCGGTTTAAACATAACGTGACCCAGCAATTCCATTTCTCGGTATATACACGAGAGGAATGGAAACTTCCGCCAAGGTAAAAACTTAGACATGAATGTGTATAGCAGCTGTATTCATGATGGCCCCAAAGTAGAAAGAACCTGAATGTCCATCAACTGATGAGGGGAAGAATAAAAAGTAATAACACATTCACGCTGTGGAATACTACTGGGCCATATAAAGGAATGAAGAATTGATACATGCTACACAGAGAAGAGCCTTGACAAATAGCATGCTAAGTGAAATTACATCAAGTGACGATATTTATTCTGAGAACAAAAGGAAAGAGAAACCTGAGCTCAACTCACGCTGAAGTTCTCGCACACGCTGACATGTCATGGTGGAGAGTTTCATTGTATGACCTCTGAGCAACAGAATTAAAGACATACTATATTCTGTTGCTACATTCTTGGTGGCTGAACCAAACTGTTCTTTTATAGTAAAAAGATTTACTTATAAAAAAGGACAGAAGTAGGGTTAATCTGTTTCCTAGGTGGTAAAATTAAAGCCCCTATTTTGTACTCTGTGGGAGGGCTTGCAAATGCTTAACTCTTCTTTACAATTGCTCTGAGCATCTGGTGTGAAACAGAAGATCTCTCTTTCTGGAAATCTCCCTAAACCCTCTTCCTCCCAAGAAGAGTTCAAGAAGGTCCCAGTGTGAGTGATGAGAATGCTCTTTACTTTGAGTTGTAAATTCCTCCCAGAGCTTATTCCTAAATGACTAGACAAACCAGCCATAATTCACTTTGCAGTTTATTTCCTCCACCACCATTTGGAGACCACTAGGAATCACTTCTGAATTTGGTACTCCTGATAAAATATTTGATAGACACAGCACTAAAAGAACAAACAGAGCAGGTGGGTAAGTAGGTAGCTAGAAAAGTAGTTGAAAATGACTCAGGAATGGGTACACACTGTAGGGAAATAGATACAAGGTGTTCTAGTGGCTCAAAGAAAGGAAGCTAACCCAATCTGCGATGGTCAGGGAAAGCCTCTAGCAAAGTTTAAATCTTCACCTTAAGAAATAATAAGGTTCTAAAGAGGAGGAAAAGGAAGAGAGGAAAAGGAAGGGTAGTCATTCCTGCCAGAATTTTAGCAAGACGCGGGCAAGTTGTTGGGAAAACACACATATCTGCACATAGTTTGACACACAAGACTATTAGTGGGGCTGCCCATGAGTTGAAGGAAAAAACTGATTACTCCGATGAGCTTTAGTCCAAGGAGTTCAGAGTTTATGCCAAAGGCATGCGTGAATTTTGGAGACCACATAGAGCATGGAAGACAGAGTAGAGGGACGTAAAAGTGAAGCTGGGAAGAAAAGCAAAGTCTACTGACTTATTCAAAGGAAGCTTCAATCCCAACTAAAGTAGAAACTCTTGAGATGTAGCCAGGGTTGGATTTTAGAGCAGGTAATAGACATAATGAACCTATGGGTAATTTGGATAAAGGAATGAGGGAGAGGGATGGTTTAGGGTGACTCTCTGCATTCTCTTTTGTACAGCTAAAACCAGGATAATATAATTTATTGAGAAAGGGAGGTTGGAGAAGAAGTATGTGTTTCCTTTGTGAAACACCCTGAGATGGGGTTGGCACATGTTTCGTTTGGGGTGTTCCCCAAATTTCTAGCAGGTTGTTGAGCACAGAACTCTCTAAGGCAGGAAGCTCAACCATGTCCAAGGGAACACTGGAGAGTCATTATCATTCAATTGATGAGTGGGGGAGGGTTGTTCATGGAAAAGACCAAGAATGACCAGAGAGAAGTTTTGAAAAAAAGATCATCAGAGTGTCACAGAAGTCAAGAGATGAGATATTTTCAAGAAGGGAGGAGTCAAGAGTGTCCAATCAGGTAGATAGGTCACGTCACAACAGAGCTGAAAAATGTCCAGTAGATTTTTTTGGCAAAAGGCACACTCCAAAATGTTGTCAGAGCCTTTCTGTAGACGTGCCCGCATCAGGCTGGATGGCTAGTGGGGGAGTGAGTGGCTTTTTACATTTCAGTGGGATATTCACATTTCTTTTTTTAAAGATTTTTTAAAAATTTATTTATTTGACAGAGATCACAGAGAGAGAGAGAGAGAGAGATAGCAGCTCTACCTGCTAAGCAGAGAGCCCAATGTGGGGCTCGATCCCAGGACCCTGGGATCATGACCTGAGCGGAAGGCAGAGGCCTTAACCCACTGAGCCACACAGACACCCCTAGATTCCTTTTGCGTTTAAAAGCAGGAAATGCTGGATGAGGGGTTGGTGCTATTGTTTCAAGGTGAGGAGAAATATCTGAGAAGAGAAATGCCACAGAGCAAAATAAGGAAGTTTGGGCAGAAGAGGGACCCCTTTTTTCCTCAAGAAGGGAGGATAGATGGAAAAGCAGATAACTAAATAAAACTGTTGCTTATTTCCTTTGGAAATCCCAAACAGTAAAGAAACACAATCTCACTAACCAATAATTGATGATGCCATGTCCAAGTGTCTCCGTCTGGCAGGAAGAGCGTATGATTTAAGAGAGAGAATCTGCCTCCCTGTCTGCACTGGGGCCATCAGATGGGGAAAAAAATAGGCTTGGTGAGAGGGGGGAAGGTAGAGGGGACAAATGAACTCTCCCTGGGCCCAGTCTCACTATATTTTTATCCCCCAGGGAAGAGAACAGATGTTCTCTTTTTTTGTTGAGAAAGCATCATGCTTCCTCCCCAAGTTCATTTTAAACAAGAGGTTTCAAGAGAGGCCACCCACAGCTCGGAGTGCTCCCACTGAGAGGAAAAATAAATGCCAAACTTGTGTGCACCGAGCAAGGAGAAACAGCTGAAAAGAAGAAGGAAAAAAAAAAAAAGATGACTCTATAACCAGAGCTGCTTGACTGAGTTAGGGCAAAGATGCCATGAAGTTTATCACACTTTTACTCTTATTATTTTTAACCACTAATAACTGATTGCCATTGATAACAGGCAACATTAACAACTGGTTAGTGATAGTCCTGGTTTACTGAGCACAGAAAGTCTGGAAGTTCTTATAAAAGTACTGTATAACGTCATTTTCTCCCTGGGGATTCATATGGTAATGAGGGTTCTCTAGAACCCAGGTTATGAAATAGTAAAAAATTATGAGTACTAACAGTGAGGACCAGAAGTTTTGTTTTTGTTTTTGTTTTTCCATAGGAAAGTAAGTGGGAAATGAGAAATTCGGGAGTCATAAAAAGAAAAAAAAAAAATTCTAGGTTATCATACCACCTGTGGGCTCCAGCAAATACAGCCTTTGGGAAAGTTACTTAACACTTCTATGTATCAGTTTTCTTGACCATAAAAGGGTGTGTCAAAAAGCATATTTTATAGGATTAAATAGATAAATGCAAATATTACATATACTTATTTATTATACTTAATATTATTTTTATTATATATTTTATACTATGTTTATCTATTTATTATTACATAATAAAGATCCTGCCAGGAAACAGAATTCACAGATGGTTCAAATGTAGATACTTTAAAGAAGAAACTACTTATAGAGATAAAGAAGGGATAAGGGCACATGAGGGAATAATAGTAAAGTTGAAAGAGACTTAACGATTGTGGGAAGCCATTAGCACCCCAGCGGACACAGAGAGAAAAGTGTTATCAGAGGTAGCCAATATCTGAAACCAGTAGACCCACGGAAAAGGGGAAACCCTGGTGGGGTCAGTCATGAGGACAATATAGCCCCTGTCGGACTTGATGTCTACACAGGGAGAAAGCAGGAAAAGGAATCTTTGATCTCTCATTTTCTTCCATTCTGTGTCCTTTTGGGATGTCTGTCATTGGGTGAAGGCAACAGCATCTCACCACTGAAGGGAACTCGAGTGATGCTTTCTGTAAAGATCAAAATTCCAGGGCATGGAACAGGATGCAGAAGAGGACAGAAAGAACCTGGTTCAGGATAGCACTAAGTAAAATACTAAAGATAGTTCCTAGAAGATAGTAAAAGCTTAATAAATACCGCTTGAAGTTATTATATCAGGTTGACTCTATTGATGAAGAAGGACAGGATGATGGTGATGATCATGATCGTGTATTACAGAAAAACCTAGAGAAGGAAAATTTGAGGAATGCATATATTTATGTTTTTTTCTTTTTTTTTAAACAGAAATGTTAAGTACTAGGGGTGTGGCCAGCACTAATCTCCAAAGATTATATAGGATTGATGGAAGACACAGATAGATATGAAACTGTGGCAATACAATATGACATATTCTGCGTATCTGGGTCGCTCAGTTGGCTGTTTCCAATTCTTGATTTCAGCTCAAGACATGATCTCAGGGTCATGAGATCAAGCCCCACCTCCAGAAGATTCTCTCTCACCCTCTCCTTCTGTCCCTCCTCCCACTCTCTCCCTCTTTAAAAACAAACAAACAAAGTGATATATTCTGTTTGGAGAGGTATACATCCAGTGCTGAGGACAGTCAATTAATTAACTTACTAAGAAGAATTAGAGAAGTTTTTACCCAAAATAGTATATCACATTACCCTGAGATTAACATTCCCATCTAGTGATTTAATAACTAACGAATTGTATGACATGGAATTGCATACGTTTTTCAAGAGAAATTCCAAACTAATGTACATAACTGAAACAATGGAAAGAATAAAATGAAAAAAAAAGACTAAACAAAGATTAAACAAGCTTATTTTACTGAATAAAATCTTGAATTTTCTATTCTTAAAAATTCAGAAGCACCGTCTACATTTTTTTTTTTAACTTCCTTATGGTGCTTTTTCTTTGTGAATTAGGGACTATCAGAAGACACAAAAAATTATTTCAAATACATTGTATGTTAATAAAGATAACTAAAAAATATTTCAGCCCTGCTTAAGCTAAAATGACTTAAAAATAATATTTAGTGCATAGTTTTTACACATACCACTAGAAATATTTTCACTGACACTAAAAATATGCTTGAATTTATATTTAAGGATTATGTAATAATCCTTATATATGTAATATAAATAATAGAGAGTAAAGATAAGCAGAGGTCAACTGATACGATTTCTTCCTTTTCGTGGTAGAGAAAGTGGGACACAAAGAAGCCGAGTACTTAGGATCACATAAACATATGGAGGCATAATTTGAAGACAGGTTTCATAGTTCTTAAGTCAGTGGTGAAATACAGAAAGAATAACTTTCTTTGATACATCTTCAGTTCTCTTATCTGTTATTTCTCCATGTTTTCTTGTTGGAAAACTCTGGAGTACACCCTTAGTTGCTGGAAGAATTAATGCATTCACATGGTCCGTTAACTCCATGCCTGGATCTTCTGGATTTTCTAACTTTGCCTCTGCAAGGTTATACTTCCTCCAGTTTGTAGGGAGACAGCAGAGCATGAGGGCCCCGAAGCCATTCACCCATGTTTCTCTCTCCCCAGTTTGGCAGCTCTGCTCAGCCTGAACCTTCCGCGGCAGGTGTTCTTGGACATGAATGCCCCACGAAGTACATGCATGCTTTCAGGGTAATTTATGGAGAAAAAACTTACTGCTACGCTAAAGTCAAAATGTTTGCTAGGTATTGCCTGGAACATGAGACACCAGGGGGAGGTGTGGAGAATACAGAGGAAGAACTTGGAATATGAGGTTTAATCTTGAGATCCTGATAAATGCTGTGTCTCGAATTCAAAAGGCAAAATGATGGCATAGGCTGAAATATACATCCTAGCTTTTTCTGTGCTCAGTATATCTGGTATTAGTGTTGCTTGTCTTTACCCTACCCTTGCCTTGTATTTGAGGGACAGTCAAATCTGCTACATCACTGTGTAATGCAGACAGACCAGCCTTCACTTGAAACATCATTGAATAAATAGTCGCAATTAACCTTTGGTTTGTCATGAAGTTATGACCCACTATGAACAATGTATAGTTTGAAAAATAAAGTTAAGTCACAGATAAACATAATTACCTGTTTAGGAAGATGTTCAAAGTAATGTAGTTTTAAAGTAACCAGGTCTCTTTTAAAGTTAAGTAGATTTCAACTTATAAAACTATGATTGACACACAACCTTATATATTTATAAGATCAAAGCCCCTATGTTGCTTCCAGTCTGTCTCCCACTTTCAAAAAAATGAGTAAAGAAATAAAGAAAAAAACCCAACCCTGGAGTGATTTCTTATGGTTTAGTTTCATTGAGTGTGATGTTTAAGTCAAATGTATTGTGACATATTATATATAATATAAATTATATGTAATATACCTATTGTTATAATGTATTTACTATACTCTCAAAATTGGAATATGATTATGAAAAATCTTCAAAATAAATCAGTCCAGAAATGAAGTTAGAACAGGGACTGGCTTTAAGTACTGAAATTCAGTTTATTCATCTGTTAAGACACAACACATGAAATTTCTGTTCTATGTTTTCTAAAATTTGGAACATAAAAGTAGATCTCATGTATAAAATCATTCTTACATCATGTTTCCATGGATTTTTGTATAAAATTGAAATATGACATAATAATAATAATGACATCAGAATGAGGTCAGCATCTCATCTATAAGAACTTCTTACCTAAACTGGAAAAAAAGAATGGTATCTGCCTCCACCCCCATCATTAACCGCACCGGCCATTACATGGATCAAAAGAGAAGAAGGTGGCCTTTGGCTAAGAATTTAGTAAGAATTTAGCAGGACATGATTTCATGTCTTTCGAAGACCTGGGCAGCTCACTGCACAGGCTGACCACGGTCGATCTCTTGGCAGGGCTCATGCATTCTGCAGGAAGAGCTGAGGAATTCGTGTGCTGTCATGTTGCCTCAAAGAAGGACAGAGCACGCAGAGAGGAACTGGGAAGGAAGGGAGAAAGGAGGGCTGAACAACAAGGCAGGACATTGAAGTTTCAGTTGTGCTAAGAGACAACTTGGCTCAGCAGCCTGTCCCCCAGATAACGGACTTTTTGTCCATTCACCGGTCTCACCATCTCTGCTCTTAGCTCACTCTCAGCGAATGGTTTCTCTCTACTCGACGCCAGGTGGGAAGAGCCGCCAACGTACTGGCATTCCCGTCTTCCTTTTGGCCTCGGATGGGGATACCTTTCTCCTCCTTTCTCAGTAGAACTTCTGTTTCTCTGTACTGGGTCCAAACCCCTCAAACACCTGTCCTGTGTGTCCTCTGCCTCTCTGAAGGCCCCTTCCCCTGTCACATAAACCTGTCTTCAAACAGCATCAGAATGTGTTGAACTTTATATCATGCCTCCCCTCACGTCAGTGCATCTTGAGAGAATAGTCCCAGATGGTTATCAATCCCCCACCTCCAAGTCGTCCCTCAACCCTTTTCATCTTGGGTCCATCTACCGCAACTGTGTTAAAATCGCAACCTTCAGTTCAGCAATGACCTATTTATTTATTACAATGAACATTTTTCCTTTCCCTTAGCACTCAAACCTTTGGCAAGTTTTTGTTAAGATTTTATTTATTTATTTGGAGCGGGGGAGAGGGTCAGAGGGAGAAGCAGGGTGACCTGAGCAGGGACCCTGATGCAGGACTCGATCCTAGGACTCAGGGATCATGACCCGAGCAGAAGGCAGTCACTTAAGCAACTGAGCCACCCAGGCACCCCCAACCTTGGCAATTTGAGCTTTTTAATTTCTTCATCCTACTGGTTAAAGCCCCCAGTCTTATTTTGCATGCTTCTCTCAAGAGATTACAGCACCCATGATTCAAAGAGCACCTATATGACCTCGGTCCTGCTTTACACAACTCTATTCTTTCTACTGACTTCACTGATTGAAACTCCCCAAAGGAACCCAAACACCAAATGGCTACGGGTCATCCCTTCTTACTACCCCCAGCTCTTCAAATCTAATTATTTTATTCCTGACCTTGAGGAAGTGGCATTACCATCCAGCAGGTCTCCCGAGCCAGAAATCTGCAGCGAAATCCTCCAGCTCATCGCTTTGTACACACCATCTGCTCTGGGGTCCCTCCTTCCAAATGACTCTCATGCCCGGCTCCTTCCCTGCATCAATATTTCATTTCAGACCGCCATGATTTCTTCCCCTGAATAACGCATTTGTCTCCCATCTCTACTAGAGATCTGATTAAGATGTCACCCTATTCTACTGTTAGAAAATGTAAATATGATTCTGTTATGTCTCATTTGCAACCCCTCTGTTGTCCCCTAGACATGACAACACCAAAACCAGTAAGCATGACATACACACCCGGTGTCCATTCTTCGATATCCTACTTCTGTGACCTCATCTCTTCATCCTGCCCTATAAAGCATCCGATGTTCATACCGGATTAGCTGAAGTTCCTGAAATGTGCCATGATCAGAGAAGCCTCTCAGCATATTATCACTGCTTCACCTCTTTCTGGAACCTCTTGCCAAATTCTCTCCTTGACTTATTTCTAAAATTTGCCGAATTCCAATACAGCAGCATTTTCTCCAGAGTGGCTTCCTGGAACTCTCTCACTGAGTTTGATGTCCCTTTTCTGTGTGGGGGGTTTTTTGTTTGTTTGTTTGTTTTGTATTACCTTTTGCATATTCATCATTTATAACAGTGCATTTTAATGACTGGATCAATCATTTGCCTTTTCCCCTAAAATGCGAGATCTTCTGATTTCTAGTCTATGTCTCTTACATCATAAATTCCTAGTAGTGAGTCTGGCACCAAGGCTATGTTTGCTACATATTTATTGACTACACTGCACTACTATAACCTCAGATAAGGTGCACATGTATGTTAATTACAGACTATATTGAAGTTTACCCCGCAACTGGATAAGGCCAAGTCAATTCATTAGCAAGGTCTTATTTATTATTATCCTGCCAAGGTTGATTTTATGTATTTGCGTACATCCATGTTATTGTGCTTAGGATAAAATGGTGACCTCCCATTTGAATTTCACATATTTTGCCTTTCACAGCAGGGAATGATACGAAGTCAGCATTTTTATGTCTCAAACTACCTTCAAGGCATAAGGTCTTACTTAAAATAATAAATGATCACCCTTCAAGAGTCAATTAGAATCAGAATCATAACAATTTCTTTCTGGAAAGGACAGTCTTAAGAGACATGTATTTTAACTGTAGTTGAACTGACTCATGAATTTGATAATTGTTCTTCCTGCTGTGAATGTTAGTTTTTATCCTTCTTTTAGCCCAACATATAAAGTCCCCTATAACCGTAGAGTCCGTTGAAGTCAGTCAAAATTGTTATACAAAAATGCACACTCATGTGGTGGCTGATTCAGTCATTCAAAACAGTCTAGAAAAAATAAAATTTAGCCAAATGAAAATTTCAAGGGTGGAAGTCATGTTATTGTTTTCTCTCAAATATATTGTTTTTAGCCTACAGCAAAAGTCAACTTGAAGTAGTCCCTGCAGAGATATCTGACGTGAAGTGTTCATTAAGCTGAAGATGTACCCAGCAAGTATAAACAGGTTAGTGTGACTCTCCATGCTACGGAAATTTCTTCGCAGACATTCAAGCAGTGCCTTTGATATACCAGTTACTGGGTCATGGGGATAGAAGGGCTAGGTCATGGGAAAACTCTCCCCTTTTGAGAAGACCACTATATAGTGTGAGATACATATTTGTTAGTGTTATTCTAATGTGTTTGATGCTATGATAAATTATGGACAGTATCCTACGGAAGCACAGATGAATGGGAGTCAGCTCCAGGGTCAGAAAATATTAGATATACAAATATAAAATATTTGAGGAACGAGTGCAGGTTTAATGCAGAGGTTAAGAGTGGGAGGGTGACAGGTTTATTACATTACAGAGAATTTGAAGCAGAAGACATACACGGTAGGACAGGAAGGCTGCACCGGAACAGGGTACACATCTGGGAGATGTACGCATGATCGGGTTTTACTCAAAAAGAAGGTAAGCCGGAGGGGAGCAAAGTAATGTAGCAAAGTGAGAAGAGGCTGGGATCCAGAGAATCTCGGAGTTTTTCCGACTGGTAACAGGATGCCCTTGGAGGGCATGGCCAGAGTTTTGTTTGAGAAGAACACTCTGGAAGCAATGTAGAAGATGGACTGGACAGAGGAAATTGGAAACCGGATGGAAGACAGCTACAATACTCAACGTTACTGAAGCTGGGGCTGTTCTAGAACTTTGGAAGTGGGATGAAGAGAAAGGCACACGTTTGAGGGATATCTGAGTGACAAGGTCCAGAAATTGTGTTTTTGTTTGTTTGTTTGTTTTGGGTTTTTTGTTTTGTTTTGTTTCGTTTTTTAAGATTTTATTTATTCATTTGACAGAGATCACAAGTAGGCAGAGAGGCAGGCAGAGAGAGGAAGGGGAGCAGACTCCCTGCTGAGCAGAGAGCCCATGCGGGCTGGATCCCAGGACCCTGGGATCATGACCTGAGCCCAAGGCAGAGGCCTTAACCCACTGAGCCACCCAGGCGCCCCCAGAAATCATTTTAAATGAAATCTAAAATCTACCAAATTTATCTCATAGCGGGTTCCACACCAAACCCCTGCAGTCATCACGGATGCCCTTAGGGCTTCCCACCACGAGCTGCTGGGTCCCATCACTGCCCCGCCTCCGCCTCCCCCCGCCCCTCCCCACCCCACCCCTGCTCCTGCCTTTGCGCAAGTGCGCACACGCACAGCCTTTCTGCACGCCCTTCATAATGCTCTGCTTAAAGGGTGCAGAGCCCCGCATGATTATATCCCAAATGAAGTCACAAAATTCAATTTAGGGACCAAGGCGTAGCTTCTCAATTTGGAAGGCTACAAGCCAGTGCTGGAGCCTGGATGGAGGAGGGGGAAAGTCATAGGGGAGCTGACTTATCCTCTGTTCTTCATTTCACTTTGAAAGTAAATACACTGGCCTTGGGCTCTAGGATACAAAGCAAATAATGGGCAATTATTCAGTTAATATGATCACTGTAGACAGTGAAACCAGATAATGCCTGCCGCGCTCCTCCACACACCCGCCCCTCCAGGAGCACGCTGTTTTGTCTACACAGACATTTCCAAATATAGCCCACGTATGTAGTTTCAGGAGCTGAGCTGCTACTACAGTTTGAGGTCTGTCTTTGGGCCCAGTTTTGCAGAGCACAGTGTCTCAGTAAATTACAAAATAAGTGTCTTCTGTTACGTGCAGACTGCCGAACACCAGAGGGGGTAAGGCTTTTCCTTCCGCGGTGGTGATCTGTATGTTTGATTTCTTAAAGCCTCGCATGAAAAACTGAAATGGGGATACAAATACATTTATCTTTTAATTTTTAAGAAATATTGGGAATGGATAGAGCAGTTCCTTTGGTAAAAATTCTACTGTATCACATTTTTTTTTCTTTTTTTCTTTCCTTTTTTAAAACACTCTGCAACTGAAGAATGCTGTTGACTTAAAACCGATTTTTCCCTGTTTTGAAGGAAATTTCCAGTGTCCAGAAGTCCCTTCTTTCTTATTGCAAGTGAGTTTGTTTTCAAATTTAGGCAGAAAGAAGAAATTCCTCTCTTCTTTCTTTAATTTAAGAAGACTGTTCCTAAGTGCATTTTTTTAAAGGCTACAGAGGTAAAACTAGGCCACAGTGGTGATATTAGCTCCAGGAAAAATAGTCTGATTTACACTTGAATGCAGTTATTTCAACTTTTCAAGTAATGTAATCTTAGGGAGACCTTGGTTCCAAAAATATGACAATGTACTAAGTAGAAAATCAAACTTCACAGGATCATTTTATTTCCATTAAATTCCACTCTGAATATTGCAGAAGGCAATATTTGGTTTTATTATTGTTAATTCCAAATATAATAAATATTCGTCTCAATCTGAGTTGATTTATTATCATTTAAAGTAGTAAAATATGTGAAGCTTTCACTGTATAGAAGATATCATAGGATTTGGTCCAAACTACTATTTTTTTTTAATTTCTCTTCTGCTAAAAGTAGCATGATCTAAATTCTTAGAAAGCATACATTATAGACGTAACTTTTTTCGAGGAAACAATAACAATTTGACTTACAGTTATTAAATAATATATCATAGAAATTGTTTTGTGGCAAAGGATAATAATACTTGTGTAGTTATTAGAGAATATTGTCATTACGTATATTGTCATTACATACTACACATGTGTACCATTTAGCAATACCGGGCTTTTCTTTTTCTGACTTGTAATTTCCCCACGATTATGAATATTTTTAAGCTTGATAGATCATCTTTCAAATAAGTACTGAAAAGTGCTATAAAAAATAAATTTTAAAAATATCTTTGGGCTAGTCTATGCAGTCTAATACCCTGTTACTCCTAATATAATCTGTTAATTTCCTGTAAGAAGATAGTGGTTAATATCTCTAATATATTTAGAAAGTGATAACAAAGTGTGTGAATTCTGTCATCAACAGGAAGTTGACTCTCCATGACAGGGGCATGAATGGTGGAGCCCAAGGGCTTGCATTGACTGACTGATCGATTGATTGACTAAAGTTTTTACTTTTATGCCAGTTATTATACAGTGTAATATTAATTTCATTTGTACAATATAGTGATTCAACACTTCCATATGACACCTTGTGCTCAACACATAATTACACTCCCATCACTTAATTTTTTTAAAGACTTTATTTATTATTTGAGAGAGAGAAAGTGTGCATGCACACGCATGAGCACACGAGCCTTGAGGAGGGGCAGGGGGGTGAGGGAGAGGGGGAGAAGCAGCTGTCCAGCTGAGCAGGGAGCCTGACATGGAGCTTGTTCCCAGGACCCCAAGATCAGGACAAGAGGTGAAGGCAGATGCTTAACTGACTGAGCCACCCAGGAGCCCATCCCCATCACCTATTTAACCTCTCCCCAACACTCACCTCCCCTCCGGTAACCATCCATTTGTTCTCTCTAGTTAAGGGTCTATTTTATGATTTGCCTCTCTCTCTTTTTTTATCCCTTTGCTCACTAGTATTGGTTCTTAAATTCCACATATGATACAAATCATATGGTATTTGTGTTTCTCTGGCTGGCTTATTTCACTTAGGATCATACTCTCTAGCCCCATCCAGGTTGTTGTAGATGCCAAGATTTTGTACTTTTTTTTTTAAATGGCTGAGTACTATTTCATTGTATTCATATGCACCACATCTACCTTTTTCCCCCCTCACATCTACGGTTAGGGTTTAAATCCTAGCTCTCCGACTTATTATCTCTTAGATGTTGGCCCCCTATTTGACCTGCCTATGTCTTATCCTCTGTACCAAATTATCTTGACCTCTCTCATTTGTTATCAGCTGTAGGGAGGGGCTCCTAATGGAATGAGATGGTAGAACTGTAAGAATTATTCAAATTCATGGTAGTAAATTCTTTGACTTGTGTCTGCCATATAATGTTATAAAAGGCTATCATTATTATTTTTGTATATTGGCTGATTTAAGTCACTGTTGGTTAAGATTTTGGGGAGGATGAAGTTGGGGGTGTGGGAAACAGGGAGCCGAGATAGTGGTGCTTATTGCAGTAAGAAGTATTTATAATGAAAAGGACAGTATTAGCCTCACTTTAATTAGAATTTAATTAAAATCTTGAAGCAAAGGCCATCTTTGGGTTTAAACACTTCATATGTAATCCCTTGTAGCAGATCAGTATTCATGGTATATCAAATTTTAAATATGCACATTAGTCCTCTCAACACTTTTATAAAATTTTAGAATTTGCCTTCAAAAACCATGTCTGAATTGTGATTCAGCATCCTTTCAGCACCTGCAGGAAAGGGGCAATGAACATAGAAAATAACTTCAACTGAAATGTGTCCCTGTTCTTGCTAATGGAAACCAAAGAACTCTGTACAAAGTGCTTCTTGGAGAGACCAGGTGGCTTCATCAGTAAAGCGTACTTCTTTGGCTCAGGTTGTGATCCCAGGATCCTGGGGTTGAGCCCTAAGTCCAGCTTCCCACTCAGTGGGGAATCTGCTTCTCTCTCTCCCTCTGCTCCTTTCCCCCTCCCCCACTTGTGCTCTCTCTTTCTCTTTCTCTCCTTCTCTCCCTTAAATAAATAAAATCTTTTAAAAAAAAAGAAAGCGCTTCTTAAGAATATTAGTATGTTAGTAGTAACTGCAATTCAAATAAGAGTATATTAATCAGTATATTAATCAGCTCCTTACTATGGAAAACCAAACAAAAAAGGACACCTCTGCCAATGCCATCGCCTTGAGGGTTAGTAAGCATGCCATGCGATTGTCTTCAATTTGCTGTATGAATTGCCTACAAGACTCTTTATCTTCCCTAGACATGATTAATGGAAGCATACATCAACTCCAGGGGCTTCTACCTTCTCTACTGAGCTTCCCTTAAGGGGGTCAACTACCATGGAGAACAATAAAAGATAGCTGGAACTTAAAAAAAAAAAAAAAAAGCATAAGCGTGGGGAGAAAATCAATCTATCTCACTACTAAACCTCAAATAAATAGATGACCCGGCTAGCAGCGCCCTTGGAGCCCTAATGAGATACAAATTGATCAACAAATGTTCTCCCTATGGAGAACTGTGACCTATTCAGCTCAAAAGAGCCAAAGACCGAGTTAAATCTCTTAAAATATCACACCCTTGGTGGTTTAACCATTTTCCTTTGTTGCTCTTTAATTTGAGACATTTGTCAAGGAAAGAAAATATACGCCTTCTGGGAATTCCCTTGTGGAGTTACAAAGGATGCAAATCTGGCCTGAGATATGGTAAGCTTTCCAAGAACGTCAAAACTCACACTGTTGCTTTTCTCATTTATTGCCCAGTTGTTCAGCTGAAGCTGGACTATGCCCCTCCACTCCATGTAACAATGCTTTTCATAATGGATATGTACCTGATGTGAGAAGAACTCGGACCATATGCTTTAGACACCTGTAGGATCACTGCTGAAACCAAAAGACTCATTTTTCATGCCCAAATTGAAACAACAATAACAACAACAACAAGGGGATGGAAAAGGGAGACAAAAAAGATCATGGGTATGTCATCAGGAAGAAGAAAGCTGATGAATCTTGTGGGGGATTTTTTGTTTTTTTTGTTTTTGTTTTTTTGCTTATTTATCCAGGAGAATGAGATCCTTTGCTGGAATTTTATATTCAGTTTTATGTCGCTTGGAGTAAACCAGTTTCTGTCCCAGAGTCTCAGTTTCTTCCTCTGTTATGTTCAAAGACCAGAGTATATAACCTCAAGGGTCTTTTGGGAGTCTGCGATTTTTATTATTTAACTTAGGGAGATTTGGGCCCCACACATTAGCAAAGAGAAATCGCCAAAGATGAAAACCTGAGAAAAACATCATTTTCTTAGTGGCTTACAAGAGAGCAAAAATACCAGGCACTGTAAGATGCCAAAAGCTCCTTATGTTTTTCATAATACATTTATATTACATTTCTTCGTTCTAATACTCTTGACCTAAAGGAATCTTGTGCCAACCAACCTACTTCTCCCTTTCACAGAAGAGGAAGCTGCTATCTAAATCTGAGAGCTCCCAAATCACAGGAGATACTGAGAGATGGAGAATATGTGTTAAAAAGGGAGGAATATACTATTTCCAAGGCATGCATGTTAACACACATGCACATAACATGTAAACACACACACATAATTCAAAGAATAGCTTTTAAAATGGGACTGAGCAAAAGTATAAAACTCAAAAACATTTCATCTTTCTCTTCGGGGGACTGTGATATGAGGGCTATGATATATATAAGTGAATTCAATACATGGAATTATGTCATTAGAGCAGATAGAATGGTGTAAAGAAGGAGGGAAAGTTCTTTCCCACAGGGAGAGTCAAGGAAGGCTTTGTGGAGGATGTCATTTGAGATGGGCCATAAAACATGGATAGTGTTTATATTTTAAAGACGTTTTGGGTGGAGGAAACAGAAACCATCCATTTATTCACTCATTCATTCATTTATGCATTCACCCAACATCTATTAAGCAGTGAGATGGAGGAGGCATTGCGTTTGATCCCAGACTGCGATATCGAAGAAAATGAAGTCTTTGCCCCCAGGGGGTAGCACTTATTTGAAAAACAGCTATGTGACCAGTTCATTTATATCATAAAATACCTAAGGGCATGGAGGACATGAAACAGGGAAGGCGGATGGGAATCTAATTGTGGAAGGACCTGATCTCAGCTGGATCTTTATTTGAAAGACAATGAGAGGTTCACAGGTCTTTGAGCAGATGGTGTGTACAACTTGATCAGCACTGGGCTTTAAGTAAAGGCCACCAAGTAGCCATAAGCAGCACTGGCAGACAAAAGTGAACTAGAGAGAACTCAAGATGGGAAAAGGAAAGAAAATCTTAGCAAACCAAAACAGGTTAATGGGGACTTAGTACCTCTATTTGCAAAGCCCGACTCCAATAATCCCTCGGAGCCCCAGAACCAATATTTCTTCTGCAGTGGCTCTCCTGAAGAGTCTTAACACTTCAAAAATACAAACATATGAAATCTCAGGGAGACCAGAAAGACTAGATGGGGGGTCATGAGGCCCAGCAAGGTAGAGGGACTTGTCCAAGGTCATAAAGTGACTCAGAGAAGAGTCAGGAAAAGGCTTCATGAGTCATGGCTCCCAGCCCTTGCTCTGACCACCAGACAAAGTCCCTCCTTAGCAACAGCGAGAGGACTCAGCCTTGATGCAGCCAAACTGGCTCTGTCTCTACCTCTTTGGCCTCCCCTAATGTCAGGACTGTGTCCTGTTACACGTTGTTCCACAGCCCAGAATAGGTTCCAACGAATACATTTTGACTAGGTGGAGAAGTGGTAGCAATGAGGTAGTCCACCTTATAATACTATGCCGTCACCACCCAGCGCAGGTAGTAGGGCCAGAGTTGGAAATAAAATGAGCAGATTCCAAGTCTGAAATGGGGACCGTTCGGGTTCCACGGGCAAGGAACTCGGCAAATCTGGAGAAGATGGGAAAAGAAGGGTGGGGGGAGATGTTGGGAGCTCTGCCCTTCACTAATAAAACAGTGGTGCTCTGGGATAGTGTATCACGATAAGGACTGAGTATATTAGGATCAAGATGTCCCGGGGAGTTTGTTGATATCATCATGGATGCCCATTGTTTGTTAAAATAATACCGGTTACCATCCCCAATCCCTGAGACTCTAATTCATCCTCTCCCTCTCCCACAAAGAGGATGGTTTTTACTGGGATTGTTTTAAAATCCCAGTCAACTCCAATACTCATCCTGGATGGAAACCACTCTTGAAAAATACCAGATTTGTGGTATGGGCATAAATGTTCATTTTTCCTTTATTTTTTTTCTTTACGTGACTTATCCTTGCCATTATTCTCCCTTCTGGCTTTAGAATCTTCTTTTGCTGTTAATCATGTATGCCTCATTGAAATAATTGTTAAATTGCATTTTAATATACCTTTTAATGCACAATATTAAAAACATACGTTGGTCATTTAATGGTAAAGAAATACAAGTATTCCTTGTACAGATCTGTGGGCATTCCTTCCAGTTCCAAGGTAAAGGTATATTTACAAGCGTCTGGGAGAAATGAGTAATAATACCTTTTTTCTTATGAAAGTATCAGTGTGGGAAAGTCAGTATACTCAATAATTCTTTATAGTGGAGGGTGTATAAATCCAGTGTTCATACGTGTATGGGGCAAAATGTTGTATTTAAAAATCTAAATTTCATTTAAGTAAACTAGCCACATACTTGAAAATTCAGTCAAAACCACGGAAAGCTGAACTCCATTGTTGAGAGATGCATGCAAAGGTCACCAAAATCTGAATAAATGCAAAATAACTTATCACCAAAGTCAGGATAGCATTACCTTGAGGGGTCAAGAGGAGGTTTTGGGGAGAGAGGGCACCTGGGGGGTGCATTCTAGGGGCCAGCAATGTTCTGTTTTTTGACCCAGGTGGTGGTTACACAGATGTTTCCTTTATTATATTGTTAAACTGTCCGAATATGTTTTATACAGTTTTCTGCATATATGTTATAATTCACAATAAAAAGTTTTAAAAAGCTGAATAGTGCTGGAAGACGCCGTAATAAAAAACAGCTGTTTCTTTGTTCCTCCTGTTCTCATCTTTTAATTCCTTTTCAACCGATGAAGCCACTCGGGCTGTTTCTATGGGTATTGATCTTCATATCGCTCAAGAAAATGTTGGTATATCTATTTTTAATTTTTAAAAAGTTTGCAGATTACATTTCTACTTTCCTCCAGAGCTGATGGAAGATTAATGCCAGGTCTCATTCCTTAACACACACAGGCGTGGGTGGGCTCTTTCCCTCCCTCCGTCCTGCTCCCAGAATTTTTTGGTTAAATTAATATTCAGCGCACACCTTATTATGACTGGGAATATTCTGTTTATAGCTTAGCCACCAAGTACTGTAAGATTACATTTCACTCTTTTGTACATGTTTTTATGCTCTCCCGACAGTTAAAAGTTGCTTCTGTTTTGATTTTCTTTCCTTTTTGTTCTATATAACCATCACTTACTTGGCTTCACAGATTTCCAAAGGAAAACAGTCCAACTTCCCCAATATTCTATTCCGACATGAGAGTGTCTATCGGTTTGGGGAGGGTGTGTGTATGCACACGCGTGTGCACATTTGTGTATTTCTTGGTGTCTCCTTTCTGCTGCTTCCAACCACAGAGGACATTGTTTGGGTCTGCTATACCAGCTGTCTTCCTAAGACCTCTCTGCACTGTCATCTGGGAGTTGTCTTCACGTCTTCCCTATTTCATAAATCCTACATATTCCCTTTTTATGGATTACTGCCTTGGAGTGTGACGCCAGGAGCTTCCTGGAAAAAGATGTATGGCAGGTAATTTTTTTGATAGTTGGCAGGTCTGAAAATACCTTGATTCTACTATTACACCTCTTGATGGTTTGGCTAGGACTATAATTATAGTGTTGGAATTTTTTTTTCCAGAATTTTGAAGACATGTTTCTGCTGTATTCTAGCTCCCAGTAATCTCATTCATGGTTTTTCTCTGCATGTGCCTTATGTTTGTTTGTTGGTTTTTTCCTTTTTGTCCAAAAAGCTTTTAAGATATTTCCTTTGTTGGGGCGCCTGGGTGGCTCAGTGGGTTAAAGCCTCTGTTTTCGGCTCAGGTCATGATCCCAGGGTCCTGGGATGGAGCCCCGCATCTCATGGGGCTCTCTGCTCAGCAGGGAGCCTGCTTCCTCCTCTCTCTCCCCCTGCCTCTCTGCCTACTTGTGATCTCTGTCAAATAAATAAATTTTTAAAAAATCTTAAAAAAAAGATATTTTCTTTGTTACTGGTGACCTAAGATTTTTTAATGAGGCACATTGATGTGGATCTATTATTTTTAATTAGACTACTGAACATGAGGTGATGTCTTTCAATCTAGAAGCACATGTTCTTAAAATTCTTCGTAAACCTCTTGTCCACACTGTTGATGGCTTTTCTCTCTTAATCCCCTCTTCCTTAACTTTTCTTCGATGCTGGGTCTCCCTGGTCATCTTTTTCCTCCTCACTTCCTTCTTTTTATCTTTTTTTTCTTTTTTTAAATGATTTTATTTATTTATTTGACAGAGATCACAAGTAGAGGCAGGCAGAGAGAGAGGGGGAAGCAGGCTCCCCACCGAGCAGAGAACCCGATGTGGGGCTCGATCCCAGGACCGTTAGATCATGACCTGAGCAGAAGTCAGAGGCTTTAACCCACTGAGCCACCCAGGCGCCCCTTATCTTTTTATCTTCTAATTATTTAGTGGTTATTCTGTCGTTCTGTCAAATTTTTCATTTCTCTTTTGTCTTTCTTCTCTCTCCCCCACATGGAGGTGTAATAGGCTTTTACCAAAGATTGATTCAGGGACCCAACTTTGGCTTCAGATACATCTGCAGATTTTCTGTAGGATAAAAACAAAACCCCTTAGCATGCTTGTATGATTTGGCTCCTGCTTCCCTCTGTAGTTCACATGTTACCCACAATTATCAACATCCTACTGAGCAATTCCCAGTTCTTTGGGAGTGCTCTGTTCTCTTATATCTCACTTGTGACTCTTCTTTGCCTTGGGATTTTTCTCTCTGCCCTTTCTCTGGCCAACTCCTACTTATTCATTCTCATTTAGAAGCATATGCTTCTTGAATCTGTGTTCTGATCCACCTCTTTTAGGCAATACACATGTCCCACCACGTTCTGGTGTCCATAGTGCGTTGTACTCCTCACTTCAAGTCACTGATCACACAGGACCACGGCTGTGCGCTATACTTGTACTTGGGTAGGACGTGTAAGCCCATCACTTACCAAGCTTCTGGGTTATCGTCTGGACCCAATATTTGCTGAGCGAATAAAAGGATAGTACTCGTCGCACGTATTAAGTGTTTTCAAGGTTCCATGAACAATTTTAACTGTCCTACGTGTATTCATTCATATAACCATCACAAAGCCCTAATAAGGTGGTTCTTATTATGCCCTTTTCAGAGACAGGATCATTGAGCTTAAGCGGAATACCCAATTCACTTATAAGTGACAGTTACTTGATCTAAACTTAGACCTTCTGGTTCTAGACCTTCCATTTGTAACCCCCACAATGAAGAGTTGAAGGGGTACAAAGGCAACAAAACACAAACTGGACCTTTCACAAAGGGTAAATAACTCTCAAATTATCTCCATAGATGCAGAATTGCATAGAAAAGAGAGTTGACTTCGGCATATCTTCATAAAATGTGTCTGAGATCTTTTTTTTTTTAATTCTAGATATAAAAGCCTTATGCACATCTCAATATTTTCTTTTCATTTTTTTTTAAGATTTTATTCATTTATTTGAGAGGCAGAGATCACAAGCAGGCAGAGTGACAGGCAGAGAGAGAGGGGGAAGCAGGCTCCCTGCCGAGCAAAGAGCCCGATGGAGGGCTCGATCCCAGCCCTGCATCATGACCTGATCATGACCTGAGCCGAAGGCAGAGGCTTTAACCAACTGAGCCACCCAGGTGCCCCTCAATATTTTCAGTCTCTAGAAAAGAACTTCCCAAAATGCTTCAAAGTTTAGCTAAATAAAAGCTTTATATTAAAAAAAAATGTTAAAATGTTAAAAAAATGTTAAAAAAATGAAAATGTCAAACTAGTATTGTCTTTCTCAAAAAGATAATAAGGATATTTATTTCAAATCTATTTAAAAATTACCTTTATAACAAATAACTGCATTCCAAATGTTGAACAGGCTAGTGCAATGGAAATAGAAGATCTGGGCCATTCGAGGAGTTGCACATAAAGGGTTTTAACACTGAACAGAGGATGGTCAGATCCAATGTGTAGGTAGGATAAGATGAGGAATCGCTGTGCCATACCTCATGACCAAGTTTGTTTTGTTTTGTATTGTTTTGGAATAAGCCCTCTCTCTCGCATAACTGAATTAGCAAAAGGACACACAGGCATACCAGCGAAATAGCCTTTGGGTTTTTTTCCAAATCACCTACCCATGGGTGAAAAGATTTATTGAAGAAAGCTACAAATTCCGTTTTTTTAAAGATATCATTTATTTATTTTGAGAGAAATAGAGAGCACAAATGAGGGGCCAGGGCAGAGGGAGAGGAAGAAACAGACTCCCCGCTGAGCAGGGAGTCTGATGCAGGACTAGATCTAAAGACCCTATGATTAAAACCCAAGCCAAAGGCAGACACTTAACCAACTGAGCCACCCAGGTGCCCCTACAGATTCCATTTTTGACAAGGCAAGTTTCATGGCTGGGTAGCTTGTGTTGTCCACGGGGCCCCGCACTTGGAAGAGTTCCGTGCTTGGCTTAATGTCTTGCTGTGGCTGTCTTGGAATTCATAAGAACAGTTAAACTAGAGGCTCACATTTTCATTTTGCACTGGGTCCTGAAAGTTAGGTAGCTCCGACAACGGCTCCCTTCGCATCAGAGAAAATGGTGGTTGAATGTTCAAAGCAGAGACCTGGGGGGTTGGAATCAGCAGCTCCAGTAAAGGAATCCATGACCTTGGATGAATTATTCAGGCTGTTGCCCTGTTGCCATTTTGACTTCATGGTGGCTCTATTATCTGCTTCTTCCCGTTTATTTAATTCATAGCCTCATCGTCCATTCTTGGCTGAAACACTCCAGTGGCCCTTGAGTGTATCTTGCAGTCTTTCATTTTCCCCAATTGAGTTCACTCTTCAAACTGTTAGCCATTTACATGCAAAATTAGTTCCCTTTTCCAAAATTAATGCCCGTGTTTCTGTGCCTGTGCTCATTCCATTCTTTATTGAAAATGCTCTTTTCTGATGCAAATGCAGATTGCAATTCTTGCTCATTAGATCGGATAGGAGTCTTGGTTACAAGGGAGCAGAACGTTAACCCAGACTAGTTCAAGAAGAAAGAAGGAAATTATTATTTTGTAAGAATAACAAGCTTATAGATAGCTCTTGATTTCAGGCATGGCTGAATTCAGGACACAGAAGGTCACTGGCACCCAGAATCTCAGCACCGATGACCTCCTTTCTACTGTGTTAGCTTCATTCTCAAGCTATACTTGTGATGACCGCATCCACCCCAAACTCACATCATGACAAAACCAGATTGAAAAGGCCATAGATCCTGCTTCTTTAATAGTGATAACAGGGGTGCGTGGGGGGCACCGTCAGTTACCTGTACCACTCTTGGTTTAGGCTCAGGTCATGATCTTGGGGTCATAAGATTAAGCCCCATGTCGGGCTCTAAGCTCAGCATGGAGTCTGCGACAGACTCTCTCCCCCTACCCCTCCTGCTTGTTCTCTCTTTCTCTCTCTAAAATAAGTAAATCTTCTTAAAAATGGTGATAATAAATATTTTTGGTGTTACGATATTTACCAACCTAAGATTAAAAAAGCAATGGGGTTTTCTGATTAATTTTGCCTATAATCATGAATAGTGAGTGGAATTACTTCCAGTGGAATCATATAGATAAAAAACAAGGGGGGGTAGCCTGGGTGGCTCAGTGGGTTAAAGCCTCTGCCTTCAGGTCAGGTCATGATCCCGGAGTCCTGGGATCGAGTCCCGCATCAGGCTCTCTGCTCGATGGGGAGCCTGTTTCCCCCCTCTCTCTGCCTGCCTCCCTGCCTACTTGTGATCTCTCTCTCTCTTGCTGTCAAATAAATAAATAAAATCTTAAACAAAACAAAACAAAGGGGAAACATCCTCACTTCACTCTTGCATCGGCAGAAGGGGGAGCTAATATTGAGAAGATCCTCACATTCATAACCATTCTTGCTGCTACAGTATTGAAACACTCACATATACTCATTGATAAAGAGCCCTTCTCCAAGTTCCCTGAATCTTCATATCTGTTCTAGACAGACTGGCCACACTCATAGTTTCACTCTGACCTCCTCAAGATCTACAAATTAAAGGGTTAAGGATGGGCATGGCAGAGGGTTTCTAGGGTTTCTAGGACTCTTCTCTAACTCCAAGGTCAGCGTTCATGGGGCTTGCTTGGTAACTCTGCCTTGATAAACTTGGCTGTCATATATATAAATATATATATATATATATATATATATATATATATATATATTTAAAGATCTTATTTATTTATTTGACAGACAGAGATCACAAGTAGGCAGAGAGGCAGGCAGAGAGAGAAGAGGAAGCAGGTTCCCCGCTGAGCAGAGAGCCCAATGCGGGGCTGGATCCCAGGACCCTGAGACCATGACCTGAGCCAAAGGCAGAGACTTAACCCACTGAGCCACCCAGGCGCCCCTGTTTTATATTTTCATATCATGTCTGAGAAAAGAAGTTTCATCTTTAGGATAATGAGACCTTTTTAACGATAGTGTTTAGAATTAAATTTGATAGGAAATGTCAGACAACAAAATATTAGTGGCTTAAACAATACAGAGGCTTCATTTTGATCCCATGGAACTACTAGCTATCTACCTTGGGTAGATAACCCAGGGCTGCATTGGCAACTTCTTAATTATTGGGAACCTTAGGTTCTTCTCTTGTGGTGGTCTGCCATTTTTCATAACTGACTACCAGCTTCTGATACAAGATGCTTCTCACACCCAGCCACCATTTTGCATTTCATACGACATGAGGATGAAAAAGGAGGCCAAAGGGTACTTTCCCATTCTTTAATGACATTTTCTAGACCTCATTATGTTGCCTAGAAGTTACGCACACAATTTCTCTTCTATCCCATTAGTTAGAACTTAATCAATGCATGCAGTTCTAAGAAAGAAAATACACGTTACTCTTCTGGAACCACACGTCTAACTAAATAGTAAGATTTTATTATTATAAAAAAAATCCAGGTATAAGTAGACAACTATTTCAAAGTGTTCAACTGATTGTGGGAGAAGACCTAAGGAAGGAAAATAATTCTTCAAGAAATGTTTGATGGGAGATTGGAAAGTTAGCAGGAAGAAAGAAAGGAAGGAAGGAAAGAAGGGAGGGAGGGAGGAAAGAAAGAGAGATTGAGAGCAAGTGGCAGAGAGAAAGAAAGTGAGGGAGAAAAAAAAAAAAAAGAGGCCCTTATTTTATATCTCAAACTGGTGATGAGAGACCATGCAGAAACCATGACTTTTATTCTGAAGGGAAAATGTCTCTCTTCACAACTCTATTTTCCATACCTCCATCCAATATAGGTGTTTTTCTTTCTGCTTGATCTCAACCACATATGGCACATGAAATACAAGCAGGAATTGTGTATGTTCAAAACTCTGACTCCTCTGGCTAATACTTGTCTCCCTCTTCTCCAAACTCTTAAAACACTTACAGCTTATATGAAGCAATACAATTAATTTATTGAACAAATATATATTGAGCCTATGCTATATGTAGAATGTTCTAGGAGCTACGGAAACATCAGTGACCAAAAAAGAGATACTTTTCCAAATGTAGAAAAACCAAAAATGAATAAGTAAAGGAAGGTTTGTGTTATGCATTGACAAATTAGAGGGAGGTGTGGGAGACTGGGAGTGCTGGGGGTGGGACTTGCACGTTTTAAATAAGGGGCCTCACTGAGAAGGTGGTATTTTAAACAAAGGAGGCAAGAGAATGAACCACCCAGAAATCTGGGGGAAGAATGTTTCAGGCCAGGGAGGAAGAAGCTCGAATGTCCTGATGTGGAAACGTGCCCATTCCATGAATAGCAGTGGGGTCTATGCTCTGTCTGGCTCTGCTGGAGTGCCCACGTGGGAGACAAGGTCAGAGAGTAACTGCATCACAGAGTGCTCAGTAGGCCATTTAAGACTTTGTCTTTTACTCTGAATGGAAGGGGAAGCCACTGAAAGGTTTTGAACAGAGGAGGAGCACGAGCTGTGTTGAGTTTTAGAAACACCATAGAGCTTGCAGGATTGAGATCAGACTTTGGAGAAATACAAGTAGAAGTGAGAGGAGTGATTTGGAATCTACTGCAATCATTTAAGACAATACTATCGATGTTATATAGAGAGCGTAGATACGGCCAACAGTGTGAGCTGACAGACTGGACATGGGGCGTGAAAGAAAAGGAGGAATCTGCAATGACATAAAGACATCTGAAGGATGGAGCTGTGATTTGGCTGAGATGGTAGGTGGTAAGAAGCTTTTGGGGGAAATTCCAGTAGTTCCGTCTGTTAGACTTCCGAATGGAGGTGTTGAGTAGTTGTCTGGGGTTAAGTGGAACAGCCTGGCTAGAAATGTAAATGTGGGGGTCCTCAGCATACAGGTGGTATTTACACCATGCTGCTGGCTGAAATCACTAAGAGATTGAGTGGGGATAGGAAGAAAGAAGGAAGGAAGGAAGGAAAGGAAGGAAGGAAAGAAGGAAGGAAAGAAAAGAGGAAAGGAAAGGAAAGGAAAGGAAAGGAAAGGAAAGGAAAGGAAAGGAAAGGAAAGGAAAGGACAAAAGAAAAGGAAAGAAAAGAAAACCCATGGTTTGGGTATGGGGGATAAGGGACATATTCAGTGTTTCCAGGCTGAGGGGAATAAAAAGAAATTCCATAGGAGACTGATAATGAGCAACTAATGAAGAAAGTTTAAAAAAATATATATTGACTGATATTATGGAAACGAAGCAATGAAAATGCTTCCAGGATGAGTGGCCAACTGTGCCAAAAGCATGGTGACAGATCCCGTGAGATGAGGACCAATCATGGATCATGGAGGTTAGCAACAACGAGCCTCTGGAGATCTTAACAAGAGAAGTTTTAGTGGAGGAGTCAGAGCAAAAACCTGGTCTGAGTGAGTTTAGAATAATATGGAAGGATACAAATTGCATACAAGGAAGAGTTTCCTGAAATTCTGTATAGGAGAACAGTTAGTTTTCCCAAGATGCAAGAAACAACAGCGTGTTTGAATATGATGAAAAATGCTATTGAAAGTGAAAATTGATCATGTAAGAGCAAGGGTTGGATTGGAGCATGGATAGTTCACTTGCGGAGTCACAAGAGGACAGAGGATTTGGGTACAGAACTGGGAGGTCGGTGAGTGGCACGGTGTTCCTTCTGTCTTTAAGTAGTCTCTCATCAAGTCACTGATACTATGTTTATCTGTTCAGATTATGTCTCCAGGCCAAAACCTGTCTTGTGTATTTTTTCAACACCTGTCTAGCTAAGAGATGAGTAATAGTTTAACTTTGATAAATAATGTGGCACATAGGCACTCCACTACTATCAGTGAATAATTATCTCTAAAAAAACTTGAGACCAGAAGGGTTCCTGTGATAAAATCTTAAGTGTGATATTTACTGACAAAACATATCATTGATAAAGTAGGTTATTAGAGGATTGATAAATCTTGTTGCACTTTTTAAAATTCTGTTTTTCTTGATTTAAATGTTCTTTCATTTTGTTGTGAAATGCACTATACAAGCACTCTACACGAATAAAAAATATATATCATAATGTGAACCACATCTAACTAAATATATATAACATTGCCTTGCCTCAAAGTAAGAAAGGACATCATCATTTCCTCAGGACTCTGGGGTTCCCTCCTCTGATCATCTCGCCCTTCGAGGTAACTGCCAACCAGACTTATATTAACACCATTTCCATTTTCTTCATGGTTTATCACCTATGTGTGTATCTTTGAGTGATAGAGTTTACTTGTATCTGTCTTTGAATGTATATGAATGGAATCATATCCCTTTGTGCGTGATTTATTCGGGGACTGAGTGAGTGTGTGAGTATGTGAGTGTGTGCGCATGTGTTAACAAATGGTAGCATTTGGGGCATCTGACTGAAGGCTATTTGGGAAAGTACTGATATTTCAACATTTCTGAAAGTCCGGAATTGAAAAATAAAACATACATAAGAATGATATAATTAATAAATCAAAATACAAAGCATCTTTAACTGTATATTTTCTACCCCTGTACAATACCACTTCTGCCACACATGAGGTGTATATATAGACAGATGGTCTACTGCTGGGCTGTCAAATACTTTTGCATTGATCTATATGTTTATCTCTGTGTAAATTCCACATGGCTTTAATTACTATAGCTTTAAAATGAGCTTTGATATTAGGAAGAGAAAGTTCTCCCGCCAGACCTTCATGAAGAGTTCTTAACTACTTATGATCTGTTGCAATTTCATGTAAATTCCAAAAAGTGTTCGTCAAGGTCTACCAAAGGAAAAAAAAATGGCATTTTTACTGGTATTGCATACATCTAAAGATCAATTTTGAATATTTGAAATATTTCCCATATTAAGGCAATCATCAGAGAGATAAGCAATAATCCCTCACTTTAATTATGAATTTGCTTATTTTCCTTTTAGCTATGTTTATGTCATATATGTATACATGTTTGTATCTTAAAACCATGTCTTTTAGTCCACATGCATTTGGAATTGTTATATCTTTCTAATGAATTAAATCTTTAGTCACTACACAGTGACTCTCTTTAACTCAAAAAATATTATAGTATAACATGTATTTAGTTAATATCTGCTTTCAGCAAGAGATTTGGTTTCAACAACTCGGTCTATACTAGGAACAGAAATCTGCATTTAAAATTAAACCTTCTGCCATTATTTGGTATAAATGGTGTAAAACAGAGAGATAGTTCATTATTCTCTAAAGGCACAACAGTTGCTCAGTGCTTTTCAGGTCTAATTTCTCTTTTCTAAGTAACTGGTCAGGTCATCTTGTCATATATCAATGATTCCATATATGAGTGGGTTTATTTCTGTACCCTACTTGCTCTACTGCTGAAACATATGTCAGCACATAGGAACACCGACAAGATATTAAGGAGTGACTATGCCCAAAGTTATGAGAAAGCTAGAACCAAGATAGCTACAACGAAAATTACCATGTGATAAAGCGTTGATGGTATTTACCTTCACTGGCAAACCTGGTCTGTAACTTTGGCAACCACAAGGGGGCAGAGGAGGGTATTAACTGGGTCAGAAGTCACCTCGCTGAGTCTTTCCAAGGTAGAAAGTCAGATGGAACCTCTCACATCAACATAGGACTACAAAGATTCTAACATGGTAATATCAGTAAGAAGTAGGAAGAAGAGGGGCGCCTGGGTGGCTCAGTGGGATAAGCCTCTGCCTTCAGCTCAAGTCATGATCTCAGGGTCCTGGAATCGAGCCCCGCATGGGGAATCTCTGCTCACTGGGGAGCCTGCTTCCCCCTCTCTCCCTGCCTGCCTCTCTGCCTGCTTGTGATCTCTCTCTAAAAACAAAACAAAAAAAAAAAAAGAAAGAAAAATATAAAAAGAAGTAGGAAGAAGATGTTGAAACAGATACATAATTACAGGCTCATTTGCATTTTGCTAAACATCCTCAGGTATAGTTACAATATACTTTTTCTATTTTATTAAGACTTCGATAACTCTCTTTGGCCCCAAGCAACTGTTCACATGCATAATCTCATGTCTTATTTTTTCTTTCCAGCATGATTTCTCTCCATTCTGCAGTTTTGTATAAGGGATTAACTTGAGGGTAAGGAGTAAGTTTTTAATATGTCTGGTTTTAAGTATTTTAAAACATTTTGGAGTTTCTCATCCTGGTTCTTAGATATGAAAGTTTATTAACTCTTTCATCCTTTTGTTACCACAATTCCTAAAGAATCTCCAGTTGAGTAAGTTTTGTGTTTTTGTCAAATCAAATTAATATGATGAGCTCTAAAAAAGCTACAACTGGATGCCAATTATAACAATATATTATTTTTACTTCTTAGCTAAGAGGAAAGAGTTAGTGACAGAACCTTGGAAATAAAATTATTTCTGTACATTGAGAGCAAATAAGTGAAACTGAATATGCTTATTTCATCTGTAAAATTAGCCGTGCAGCTTCTGAATGCCTGAGCCATGGAATGAAACACCCAATTCTTGAAAAGAGGCTAAAATATTATACTGACTGGATCAATCTCAAATGAAAATTCTGATAAATCATTGTCATCTTCATGCTATGGATTCCCAAACCTGTTCTCTCCCCTGGGATTCTATAGAAAACACCTATAAATCATGGATATTTTAGCTTCCATCTGAAACTAAACATATTATTATTTTTTCCACCCACATATTCATTGAAAATGGCTCAAGGGCTAAATTTTTAAGAGGAGGATATTGAACTTGATCAAATCAGGTCCTCGATCAAGCTGCCATCCCAATGAAATGGTATTTTCTTTCCCCACATGTGTATAAGAGTTGTTTGCCTAATCAGATTTATTTTCTTGGTCTTTTCCCCCTTGTTTCTTTTTAAGCAGAACATTAACATTGTTTTAAGATTTTTTTTTTTTTAGGTCTTACCTTATTTTCTTAGGATATTCAACTAGTGGTGGAGAGAGAAAATAATGCATGAAAGAACTAATTACTAGGCTATCTTTCAATTCATACATTCACACATCCTGAAAATCCACATTTCCCAGCTCATCCTTTTTTTTCTTGATCAATATTTCCTTCTTTTTTTGTGATTTTCAATATGAACATCACCTGCATGAACATTTCTGTTTGCAGAAACTCACACAGATTTCCTTATATAAATTATACGTTGTGCATACAAGTGGATATCGTGTTTTTGTTTAAATATGTTTATATAGAGGTTTCCATGTAACAAAACAAAAAAGGAAATCGATACAAAATTTGGCTCATTGCCTAATTTATTTTACTGCTACCTTATTTTATTTTACACCAAGACACACATTTGTTTTCATGGCTCAGATAAAGAAACTGGACACGCAGTTCCCTTCTGTGGGAATTTGGTCTCATTTATGTGACACCACCCAGATTACCTCCACCCCCTTCCTTACCACCACTCCATACTCATCTAAAGTGAGTTAAAATATTTATTGGGTTATGAGAGTAAAGATTCTTTTTTCTAAAATTTCATATAAAATAATGGTGCAGTATTGGTCGTGACCAACAGAGTCTAAGGCTCCTTTGTAACCACTAAATGTAGGAAAACCCACAAATTACTGTTGGAGAGGGGTTGGCCTTGAGTTCTGGCTTCAATGACCCTCTCCCCCTAGATTCAAATACCCTGCATCTGTGTAAATAAACATCTCTAGGTGTACGGTAAGGGAATATTTAGCACGAATATGTTTCATACAAAATTAGCAGCGAAGAAAAACTTTAGACTAGTAATTACATGAAAAAAATGTAAGCCATTAGTGTAATTAAGATGTTTCTTCCTTTTCACTTAAACAGGTAGAATATGATCTATCATTCTTTTGCATGCATACTTTCATTGATTGAATTTCCAAAGTACTAATTTTTTTTTTCTTCCTTCCATGAAGATTTATAACGATACTTATATTCTGGCAAGAAGCTAAAGTCTAGCATTAAATGTTTATTGGTTATAAACACTAAGTTTAGAGTTGAGTTTCTGCCAACAGGATCTAGGAAGCCAATAGATAAGCTTCTTACTTAAGAGGTAGTAGCTAAAAGTTTCATGGTTAAGCCATAAACAGAAAGGAAGTAAATTCAGACAAGATAAAGCTTGAGTCATCTGGCTCTAGGGAGAGTGTCTTATAGCTTTCGCACTCATTTTCCCTTTCTTGGTTGTTCCTTTTCTCTTCCTAGTTTCTGATGTCGAAGCTACCTTTTAAAAGCAACACTGAAAATTCTAGCCTGGGGCTCTGTTAATGAGGCAGTAACTCATGAAAGGATGTGTTCAGGAAGGTGCTCATGGTTATAGTCTAGTCTGTCATCTTCCTTTTGGATTCTTGGAAATAATTATATTTTAACACCTTTAACATTTTGGAAGTGATAAAAAAAAATAACCTCAACTCAACTGGATTTTGGACATTATCCCCAGATAATTCAGAAACCCACTGCCTACAGATTTACCCCACTCTTCATAGAAGAAACGGAAGCATACATGATCATACATGATCAATTTGTGTCCCTAGAAGACTTTCAAGTAATGATACTGGAGAGAGTAAGAAAATGTTTCCAAGATGATACAGAAACCTTCTAAATGGTGTATACACATTTCAGACTCATCTTGGACCACGGGTATGGTCAAAAGCCTTCTGTGATTTCTTATCTCCAACAGAATCACAACAGAGGCCAGGCACACAAGGTTAGAGAGGTCATATTCTATAGCTTTCTCATTCACAAGTGAGACATCCGAGCCCCTTAGAGGTAAAGATGGTGGGAGGGTCAGAGTTGGTGGTAGACCACAACTAAAATTCAATTCTTTTGACTCATCTGCCAGTGCTCTTTCACATTTGTTAATTCTGTTCACAATTAGTCCCTCATGTTGTTTTTCACATCCCCCTCCTTGTGTTTTAAGACCCGTCATAACCTTGCCCCACTTAAGCATTTAATTCCATTTTCTATTAGTCTTGCAACATGATCATTTTATCACCATCAAGCTGAACTTCTTGCTTCTCTTTATCCTGTGCTAGAGTGACAAACCATCCCAGTTTGGTCAGGACTGCCCTGGTTTTAGCACTGAAAATCCTGCATCCTGTGGACCTTTCCAGTTCCATGCAAATTGGCTCAGTTGGTCACTCCACCATATACACTACATGCATACCACTGCCTTAATCTTCTTGTCTGCAATTTCCTTCCCCCATGGCCAAATTTTCCTGATGACCGAAGAGCTCAAACCCATTTCCTTCAGATAGCCTTCAATTTTCGTCCTCTATCTTCCTATGGTTCTTAAATCTTGCTCCGCACAAGTAAACTTTTAATTAAAGGCTAGTCTGCCTTGCTTAAGGATTATTGAGGATACATCATCTTTCCCTCACAAAATAAACTATAACTTACTATTGAATGGAGTTTGCCTCAGGGAAGTGCTGCTGTGAGCACAGATACTTAGTCTCATTTATAGCATCAGACTCTGGGAGGCTGGTATTATTACATTTATTTTACATAAATCAATTAAATTCAGACTGCCTAGTTTTTGGCCAAAATTCAAACCCAGGTCTATCTGTCTCCTTCCACTACACCATACTTCCTGGATAGAAAACCTGTTTAATGTTTTTTGACTGTCTCACAGTTATGAACAAATTTTGGAGCTTAAAGTACATTCTCAAGAAATACTTGCTGTTTTGTCCCAGTTGCTTTTCCATTTAGATCTACAAAGTCATGCTAATAATAGCAAGGGAGGTAGTTTTGTTTATTTATTTTTTTAATAGTAAATCATAGAAAATGTGCTTTTTATGCAATTGAAGCAGAGTCTATGATTTTTTTTTTCCTGATAAGTAACTAATAGTAAAAGGGAAGTTATGTAAGTCACAAGGACCTAAGTGTGAAAGTGAAATTTTAATATTATTTGGGGGCGTGCATCATGATATTCAGAGATACACATTTAATAAGCCTCTTCTTACTTTAGATTCTTATATGTTTGCCATGGAATTTAATTTTAAGCAAACTGACAGCAGAGAAAAATACAACAGGGAAAAACAAAACATTTAGAGTCACTGGGAAAACACAAGACACTCTTCTGGGGGAGGAACTGTGCAGAGTTCAACGATTTTTTTCAAACCTTTTCAGAGCTGAAATCTGTGATATTCAGGTCTGACAAAGTTCTAAGTCCTGTACAGCATTCTCTTATCAAAGGACAGCAGTAAGTCTCTTTGTTAAAGTTCTTCCAGGAAGCAAAAAGCTCCATCCTCCTGCAGCCCGTGTGATTTAGAAATTACGAGTAAAGGTACTAATTATTTCTAAATGAGGGAGCTTCTCACCGCTCCATTTCCATATCCTAGCCAACAGACTGGGAGAAGACCGCAGGAGAGAAAGGGGTCACTGGGTAGGGTACATGGCATGTACGCAGGTGCACAAAGGTTCAGGCTCCCCTTCCGTCACGGAGTAAGTCCCTATGGTCGGCGGGGATTTCCGGTTCCGGGCAGCTCAGCAGAGTATCTTTTTAATAGCTGAGGGGGTACGGAGTTCAATAGTGCAAACAGCAGCCGCCTTTACAGGATTTCTCCATTTTTATTATTTCAGTCTTTTATTTAGGAGCCATTAAAGAAAATAAGGTTCCTTGATTTAAAAAAACAAAACCAAAAAATGACCCTGAAACAAATAGACAATAACAACAACAACAAAACATGAAAACCTGAGAGTTACAGGTGTAGACTTGAGTCATCAAAGAAACAATTACTACTGGGGCGCCTGGGAGGCTCAGTGGGTTAAAGCCTCTGCCTTCAGCTGAGGTCATGATCCCAGGGTGCTGGGATCCAGCATCACATCCGGCTCTCTGCTCAGTGGAGAGCCTGTTTCTGCTTGTCTCTCTGCCTACTTGTGATCTCTGTCAAATAAATAAATACAATCTTAAAAAAGAAAAGAAAAGAAAAGAAAAGAAAAGAAAAGAAAAGAAAAGATGACTACTAAGGAGTCATAAAATAATTCTTAGACATTTCAAAATATTCCTTGCCGTCCCCACCCCCCTCCAGAGCCGGAGCAGGCACCAAGGGAGGCTCACCCCTGCCAAGCCCCTCAGCAGCCTTATCAGCAGGGTGGCATTTGTCATTTTCTGGAGGGACGCGGTCACGTCACTCAGGCTCTTTGATCTTAGCACAGGAGAGAAGCATTCGTATTTGCTTTTCTCTTGCTTGGCACCTAAAAATGACGCTCAGGACACTCATAAAATCATCGGTGATGATAACTTCCTGAGGATCAAACACTCTAAGATTCTTTCCACAAAAATACCTAATATTAACAAGACGTCGTCTTTATCTCTTTCCGGAAGTGGCTGATATAGCAATCGCGATTTACCATGAGAATGAATACTAGAGGATTTCTGACTCGGGTCTATGAGGGGCATATGGTATCTGCTGTCCATCCAGCAGGCAGTGAGACTCTTGTGCAGGAGTCAGAGTAAGCACACATATTTCCTGAGCGCTGACGGTGTGCCGCACCTGCTACTTGGCCCTTTACCTGCACTATTTTATTCAATTCTCATGACAGGCTGATGAGAAGGTGCTATTATTATCTCTGTTTTAGAGATGAGAGAATCGGATTCAGAATTTAAGAGACTGTCCTGAGGTCAACATTTAGTCTCAGCAGAAGGTATGTGAGCCAGAAAGAGGTGGGTCCACCTTGGGCACCCATCAGAATCACTGGGGAAGCTTACGGAATCACCAATCTGCAGGCTGGCATCCGGGGTTCAGATAGAGTGTCCAAGATTGAGTCTGGTTATCTGAGAAATGTACAAGGTCCTCAAGGAAGCTGATGTCAATGAGGTCAGAACAATTGGTCTAACACTGCAGTGCTTGGAGGTCAATTCCCCTGCCCTCCACAGGCTGCAAGAGATGGACTGCTCTTGAATCTGATCTACTTTTTTGAAAGATTTCGTGATTAATGTGGAAGCCTCTTCTTTCTGGCAACGTGTTCCACAGTTGCCTGGCTTATGGGATTCTTCCTCTTGGCAGAACTCAGTGTTTGCCTTGTTTACTAGCCTCTCTGTGTGGAGAAATTAGTTATTCATTTCTTAGTCTTGGCTTCAGTGATTCTGCAGATAGGACTCACGCCAGAGAATGAATGTGGACCTTCATTTTCAAAGTAGAGGCTCTGGCTGCCCTTTACGAATGATACTCTAGCTCAGCCCCCAAAAATCCACAGAAAGCCTTTTCAACAATTTGTACGCACCTAGTTCCAGCCCCCAGTCTGAAGAATGGATAAAATTCCTAAGCCACCAAGTAGGATAGGGAAGATTAGACGTGGGGAGTACAATACAGAAGGAGGGAATAAAGTTGGTCACTTCTGGCCTCTCTCCAGCTTCCTTTGCTCTCTGTTCTTTGAGATTTAGAAGTGTAGTGGGTTTAGATTAATGTATTCTTGGCGTTGTTTCCTGTTTCAAAGAAAAAGGAGGGATGTCAGTGGTGTCTGATATCAAATAATTTAACCAGAAGGGTAGGTAAGTGAAAGCAAAGAAAGGTCTAGGCTCGTTTTTCAACAGGTTAAAATTAAAAAAAAAAAAAAAAAAAAAAAGGAAAGCTTCAGATATCATTCATTTTGAACCAAGGCATGTTGACCAAACATGAGCTAAGTACTTTGATATGTTCTCACTATACTGTGGGCTGGAAATAAATGGTATTGAATGAATTTATTACTGAAGGCATTGTGTTGTATACAAACAGATTGAAAGCTGGCACCTGCCTTTAGGAGAAGAGTTTTAATCAGTTATAGGAGCAATGCAAAATCTTTGTGCAACTAGCTTCAGCTTTAGGCAAAGTGTGACAGTAATAGAGGCAGAGGGTCCTGGGAAATTACAATAGGCAGAGAAATTCATATTGATCAGGGAGAGTCAATGATTCAGGAGTTGGCTTTTTAATGTCCACATGGCACTCACAGAAGCTTCACAGACATGTTCTCCAGGAGTCATTCATGGGCCATGCCGACAGAGGAGAGAAGGGCCCTGTAGAGAGACGGTGAGGGTGGGAGGAAGCAGGGTAGGGAGACAGGCTCTCAGGAAAACTTTTAAAAAGTCTGTCACAAAAAAAGATATGGTTGTGACCTTCTTGGATGTCTCAAGGGCAAAAAGGAACAAAGGAGCAGAAGATGTCTTCTGATCTAAACTAGATGTCAGTTCTCTGATCCCGTGGTTTGACTGAATGTACTAGTTTCCTAGAGCTGCTATAACAAAATACCACACACTGGGTGGTATTAAAACAACAACACACATTTTTTCCTCGGAGTCTTGAGGCTAGAAGTCCCCAGTCGAGGTGTTGGGAGGAAGAATCTATTCCATGCCTTTCTCCTAGTTTCTGGTGGTTGTGTCACTCCTTAGCCTTCCTTGGCTTATAGACGTATTTCAAATTTCTGCTTCCATCCTTAGATGATATACTGCCTTGTGTATGCCTGTGTCTTCTTAGAAAGACACCAACTTTGGAGTTACTCCAATCCAGAATGGCCTCGTTTTAGCTAATTGTATCTGTAAAGCTCATTTTTAAGCAAGGATATCTTCTAAAGTTCCAGGGGGACATTAATTTTAGGAGAAAACACGATTTAACCCAGTCCACTGGGCCACATTTTTGAGACTGCTGTATAAAGACATGACTATTTTGATAATGTCCACAGTTCTATAAAACCTCAGTAGAGAAGAACAAAGAAATTTAGACATGAAAGCTGACTGGAATCAAACAGATGAAAGCCCTTCTCAAGGGTCTGTGGAATCAGGAAGTTTACTGGCTAGTCGTGAGCCCATTGAAGGAAGATGGAGGAATCTATGTTTCATGAGACCTGGCAAAGGGGAGATTGTTGTCAGGTAAGCAACTGCCCTAATCTACATAGAAATTTTGGTCCTTTCTATCCTCAGACAGGTTGCTTCTATGTTCCTATTTCCAAATTCTAATGGATCCGAGGTTCACTGATACACCGTGTGTGTGTGTGTGTATGTGTGTGTGTGTGTGTGTATCCATCCATTGTGAGAGAAGGGTTGAGCAGTATTCAGTTTTGTGATTATTTTTAGCAACACTAAAGACAGAACTAATACAAATGGGAATAGGATATTGATCTGGGCATTAAAGGAGGAGAGGATTTTGTAAGCAGAGGTGGAAGACCCCCACCCAACAGAAGAAGTGGCATGGTTTCAGAAGTGAGAAAGTGAATGTTTTGTTCAGCTTTACAAATTGTCCAGTTTGACCAAACTGTACTCACATAGTCAGATCTAATGGGACACAATTCTAAAAAGTTATGTTGGGATCAGATAGTGGGTAGCTTAGAATCTTAGAATAACAGGTTAAGAAAGGAATTCGGTATCTTTTATATAAATAATAGATTGCAACCAAGCTCTTTAAGGGGTGGCATGACCAGGTCATGTGATGAATGCATCTGGGCAGGAAAAGGATGAGGGCGAAGTCATCTTCTAGTAAGGATTTGAATAAGACACATGAGAAGGGCTGTGTGTTTGCACTGGGACACTAGTCATGTGAGTGGAAATAAGACACTGTAGAGAAACTTCAGAAGTAGAAACCATATGCCTTGATGACAAGGCATTAAGAGAAAAGTCCAAAAATCACTTGGACTCCCCATTGGATGTAGAGATTGAGAAGACAAATAAGAGCACAGTTAATCAAGAAAAAGAAACCAAGAGGAGAAACATGCTTTTGTTGGTTTCCTTTACTTGTAGGAAAGATCATTCATTTGATTATAGAGCTATTTATTGAGTTTATGGTGCCAGTAAACCATCCATATAGAGATGTTTAGGTGGAAGCTGAAGTATAAATTCTGGACCTTGGTGGAAATGGCTTGGCTCAAAAGGTACTTTGGTAGAGAGCCACAGGAACATTTTAGCTGTGTGAATAGAGCTGTTTCTCGGGAAGAGGGTGTGAAGGGAAGACAAGGGAGATCCCAGCACTGGAACCTCAGGAAAAACCTACGTGGAAAGGTAAATCATAGATGGACCCAATTAATGAAATGAAATGATAAAAGACAGCAAAATCTAGAAGATGAACCCCAAAATACCACGTTATAGAAAGTGCAGGAGAATTTCCGGTTGTTTCAGATGCCAGTGGAATCAGAAGAACTGAGCTAGAGACAGGCCTTGTTACTTATCTTTTGGCACCTGTGCATCTCATTGTCCATGTTGGAGCCACAGCTTCCTTGCTCATCGGTGAGCAGCCCTGACACCACTTGCAGGAGTGACACAAGATGGCACATTTGAATGTGTAACACCACAGAACACATGAGATACACGGCAGATGGCAGTTTGAGAAGAAAGCGAGATGGAAGGAGATTTATTTGTCTTCCTTCAGGAATTGGTTAGATGAGATCATATGTGTGTGGGGTGCCTGGATGGCTTGGTCTGTTGAGCATCCGACTCCAGATTTTGGCTCAGGTCATGATCTTAGGGTCATGAGATCGAGCCCCACCTTAGGCCCCACACTCAGTGGAGAATCTGCTTGGGATTCTCTTTCTCCCTCTCCCTCTGCCTCTCCCCCTGGCCTCTGTCTTTCTCTAAAATTGATAAATAAATCTTTAAAAACAAAAAGGAACATGTGTGTATATCGTGCAGGAGAAGTCTGGAGACCAAGACTAGAAGACAGAAGAGATAGGGTATATGGAAGCAAACAGGAGGTAACAAAATGGAACATACTTTGGAGGTAATAGGAAAAGAAGGAATGAGACCAGATAAAAATGTGGTTTTGAAAAACATAAGGAGATATATATATATATATATATATATATATATATAAAATATTATAGATATTTCTAACATATATATTTTATTTTATTTTATTTTTTAATAAGAACACCATGAAAAACAAAGAGAAAGAATTAAGAAAAGACTGGTTGGTTTAAGAGAGAAATTCCGTGATGGAGAGGTGAAACGCAGCAAGATGTTATAATGGATGGGTTTTCTTTTGTCAGTAAGTTGAAATAGGAGAATCAAGGAAGTGAGGGATGAAATGAAAGTGGCTTCTGGTGATAGCATGTTTAAAATGCCCGTCACTGGTTCACAACTGGGAACACGGCCAAATGAAGCTCAGGGGGTCCGAAGGACTGGGGAGAGGAGGATAAGGAAAATGACTAGAAGTTTCCATCATGGTTATGAACAGGTTCAGTTGGAGTGGAAAACTGGAAAGAGGAAAAAAGAGAATGTGATCAGACACATACAGCATTTAGATCAGCATATGGCTATTTTTCATATTTTTAGGTTTTATGAAAATGGTATCAGGACGTTCATAAATTTGTTTTTTTTTAAATTTGTACCACCCCAGTTACGGGCATGCCAGGAAAATAGGCATCTGGCGTCAGGTAAGTCCAGGAAACAACTCCAGTGCAAAGAGACCTGACCAAATGCGTTAATAAGATTGGATTTTACTGGGGTTTGGCCTGAAGAAATAGAGATAATTGGCCAGTTGTTACTAAGAGCAAGATGGAAAAGGCACACCTAGAGGAACCGAGATAGGGCAAAGAGAGATCATCCCAGCCACAGGAAGAGGTGCAAGTTAGTTCTGTGTCATGCGGATTGATGAGTATCCTTATAATAAACCCAGTCTTATAGGGAGCCTAATTAAGTAGCCAGTCCTGCACAATGGTTAAAAATAAGTACATGGAGAGCAAAGGACCACACAAACTTGATGAGTTCCATGAACGGACACTCCTGAAGCTAATTACCCGTGTGTGTTCATCTCCTACAGGAGTCTGGACCATCCTTCATCACCTTTGTGGCCATCTGCTGCAACTTCCAGACAACATGTTCAACGTAAGGCACCTGACCTGAGTTTTGAATATGCAACAATAGTATGGCAGGGTCTCCTTATCATAACCGTTTAACAAAGCTACCGAGCACTTATCTCAATCATTTTCCTTCACGTTTAAAACAAAAAAGAACATTCCTTCAGCACCATACAGATTTGACTCGTTCCTCGATAAGCCATGATGTGGGTGTAAAGAATGGACTGAATTAACTGCCCCCGGCAAAGCTAATAGGGACCGGGAGCATTTGGTTTTTGCTTGCAAAGTGATACATCTGTAGTATTCCAAAGAGAGGCGAAGAAAAGTAGAGGCTCTCAGATTTCTTTCTTTGTTCATTTCTGCTTCCTGTTGGATGTTGGGAGGGGCTGACCAGCCTCTAGGGATTAAGACATTCAAAGTGGTCAGTAATTTCCATAATAGGATTCCGTGATCTGATTCAAAAGCAAAGAACAACTAATAGGAGAGGATAAGAAGGATGAATGACTGACTGTCTAAAGCAGGCTCTGAGAGCTGGGAAACAGGAATTTTGAAGAGAGCATTTTGTTTGTCCTCAAGTCGGACACAAATACTAGCCACTATTTAAAGGAGGATGTCTTGATGTCTTAATGCATTTATGGAGTAATTTCTCTTCCAATCTTGGGCTACAGAGTTGAAAGAACAAGAATGATATTTTAAAAAGGAGAAAAATTGGGGGAAAAAATTCAGCATTCAGCTGTTGGAACAAATTTTTGGAAGAGCAACGGGTGCCCTGAGAGTAGGCAGGAAGAAAGAACCGAAGGCCAGATTTCTTCCTGAGTTTGACTTTTAATGAATCGGTAATGTGTAGAGTCATGTTTACAATATTTTCTGAGAAAGGTATTAGCTTACTTCTTTCATGGAAAAAAATACGAAATAAGGGATTTGGATTGAAATTCAATCTCTTTTTCTCACTTGCTCTTTTTCTGCCTGATATATACCTTTATCCATCTCAGACTCACCGTTCGTCCCCCTGACTGCACTTTGTGCTTTTATGTTTTAGGTAGTGATGTAACCACACCACTGTTTCCAGCCTAGACGTTAACAACAGCCTATGGAGTCAGACAAGCCGGTTTCCACTCTCTGTCGGTTGTTCTCTGCTAAGTCATTTACACTCCTGTGAATCAGGTTTTGTTTGCTTTAAGACTATTTTTTAAAGCATTTTTAGGTTTATGACAAGATTGAGAGGGAGGTACAGAGATGTGTCCCTACTTCCACACTTGTTTATTAGCCTCTCCTATTACCAGTGTCACTCACCAGAATGGTACCTTTCAAAACAAACAAACAAAAAATTAAAAAAAAAAAAAAAACCATGGATGAAACTATATTGACCCATCATAGTCCCCCAAAGTCTATAGTTTACATTCGTGGTGGCATACATTCTATGGGTATGCACAAAAACATAATGACTTGTACCCATCATTATAAAATCAAACAGAGCAGTTTCACTGCCCTAAAAGTATGTGTGTATAGATACAAGAAATAAAACATCTGAGTACCCATATCTGAAAAAAAAGAGGATATTAGTAGCATTACCCTCTGGGGTTGTTATGAGATTAAATGTGATCTACATAAAGCACTTAGCAAATAAAAAATGTTCGTATTACTTTATTATTGATGATATTTAAAAATGGAATTTTCCCTCTTGTGTCCCATTTGTCTTCCCTATGCTAGAAGCAATTGCTGTAATGAATTTGGTTTATAACCTTACAATCTACAATAAAGTTATGAGCACACACGCATTTTTATCATGTCTCTGTATGCACCTGTGCACACACGGTGCTTTCTCTTTTACATAACTAATAACGTTCCTTTCCTTCTGTAACTTAATTTTTCACTCAATTTAATTTTTGAAAATTATTCATTCTGATATATTTGTCTCTTGTTCATTTCTTTTAAGTGTCATACATTGTTCTGTCATATAAAAATCCTGCATTTCATTTGCCTTGGACCTTTCAATGGACTTTTCAGTCATTTCTGACTTGGGGCAATGATAAGCAGAGTTATCATGAATATTCTCATGCACGTATCAATGTGGCTGAGTGTTCGCCATTGTTTTTGTAAACTCTATAACTAGAAATGGACTTTCTGAGTTATAGGCATGCACATTCTTAGTTTTGCTGGATATTTCCACATTCCTTCCAAAATGGTAGTACTGATTTATGCTTCAGTAGTTTGGGAAAGTTCCTGCTTTCTGATCATGAGTGATAATACCATTCTTCTTAATTTTTTTCCATTTTATAAAGCAGCATTTTATTTTTCCTTTGATTTGCATTTCCCTGATTGCCAGTTAAACTGAACGTCTTTTCATATTCTGTGAATATTTGAGTTTATTGTTTTTGAAATGCTTTTTCAAATATTTTGCCCAATTTTTCTCCTGAGTTATATTCCATTTCCTTATTGACTTACTGATCTCTATATGGAATATTAATCTCTTGTTGGTTGTGGATGTTAACACTGGTTATGGTATCTGTGGTTATACAGTTTCCTCTTTGTTTCACCATAGCCATATTTATTCATCTCATTTTAATGCTTTAAGCCTTTGCTTGAAATTATGTTTTGATATAGTTTTATGCAATTCCAATGGTTGTCAAACTCTAGCATGCATAACCATCATTTGGAGAGCTAGTTCAAAGGACAGAATTCCTGGCCTCACTCTTTCTTGACTCAGGAATTCTAAGGTAAAGTGTATGCATAGTAAATTCTTTAAAAAAAATTCTCACGCAAGGTGATCTGCAAACTTACTTTAGAAAATGCTGGTGTGCACCACGTTGGAATTACCATCAGTCAGGAGACCAGGAGACTGCCCTCCCCTGAATCATTTTCTTTCCTTTTGGCATTTTTTAGAAAAAATTTTGGGCATTCTGTCTGAAGCGAATCTGGGGAAGTGCATGGAGATAAATGTGCAGAATCACTCTGGTAATGATGAGGAAATACTGACTTTTTTCAACACGTCCTAGTGTTTCTGAAACAAGGAAGGGTAAATCCATGTCATAATGAGAAGTATGGGCAATTAACAAAATCCTGCTAAGGCATATTTTCTTTATTTTATCCATGTCTTCTGATGAAATTTTTTAAGCAGTTCTTCCAAACAGCGATTTTGAAATGCACAATAAATACAGCACAGAGTGCCCAAGACATGAGATTTTAATGAAAAGAGTGTAAGGGATTGAGAAAAGTTGAAAAATAGTATGAAAATTTGGGGCATCCTAAGGCTTTTTTTTCTCCCTAACTTCAAGGAATTTAAGAGAGATTGGACTTAGGCCCTTTTCTTGTTCTCAGCCAGATGTATTTCCCTTTTGTATTTATGTGCAATATCAAATGTTTTAATGTTGTGGGTTTGTTCTGAACTCCATTAATAAAGTGGCTTCCTGTCTTAGCTTAGGTAAGCTAGTCACCTAATTTAGGAAATAACTGATCCATGTTTTGAGACAAAGCTCTTTTGTTTAAAGGACTTTAAGATTAGAATGACAACCAAGGGACATTTGACCCAAATCCCAGAAAGTCCTGAGAATGGATTTTCTCCGTTTAGCACAGTGCTGCAGTTGAAAACATTAAAACAGAAGAGAAATGTCCCAGAGAAAAGCTCCCATTTTACCCAACTGAAGTAGCAGAACTGATCTATTCTTTCCAACAGCCTTTGTTTCTACTCCTCGGAGGAATAGATGAATTCTAGTTAGGTGTTTTGGTCAGTTTTATTAGGAAGTTGACTCAGGGCTGTATTGCTTTTAGAAGCCAGAGAGAGGGCAGGAGTCCTACTCACAAATCTTTAGGACGTGTTGAAAGCTGAGTCATTTCAGACGTGTAAATCCTGTTGCAACAAACAGCGCATATTTGCTTATTTTGGACAGATATAGAAATAAAAAATTAGATGTGGATTTAATATCAAAATGGAGGCCAAATGAAATGCGTGAAAAGACAGGCATGGGGGCAGGGAAAAGTCTCTTTCTGCTCTTCTGCCCCCCCTGCTTTACCTTAAATGGTCCCACCTCCTTCCGCCCTCGCCTCACTTTCAGCCATCAGAGGACATCAATAGGGAATTTCCAATCACACGTATCCATACTGTAAACCACATGTATTTATTCATACAGTAAACTAAATCAGGTGCTCTTTGGAGAAAGGTATACTCTCCACTCTAGAGTAAATGTTACCTTTATCCTGAGAATGGTCAAAATATTCTAAAACTGAACAATGTGTAAAGATAAATTACCTATCTCTGCTGTATTCCAAGTTGACTTTAGAGATAAAGAAAGAAAAAGATATATATATATATATATATATATCTCCATTATATCTATCCATTCAATATAATTATATATAATATATATATATATCCATTCATTATCTTATATCTACCCATTCAATATAATTGTATATATATCCATTCATTATCTTATATATATCTATGACCAAATGAGTAAATAAAAGACGACTTCCAAATAAACAATTTAGTTATTACTTGTATCATAGAATCTCACAGGCCTCAAAAAAAAATGCATAGGTTTATCACAGCCTTTCTAAAACACAGAATTTCTGTTTCATAACTCACTTGACAGAAAACCCTTCAGTGATTTGTTTCCACGACCACAGAGAGCCAGGGTGCTAAATGAGGACTAAAATGTAGGGGATCTGACTCCAGTCTGGCCAGCTCAGACCATTATACCATGAGTGGCCACATGTCTCACCTTGCTCCTGAACTTTGACAGTAAATATTTGACTGGTAGAGCTGGTGAGGACCTGGATAGTAAATATTTTACGAGGGGAAACGGGAACTTCCCTTTGCTCTTTCCTACCCTTACATTAAACATATTAATTTATATTAACTGGGAACCAGATGATTCTCTATTTACCCCGTCAATGATTAGTCATCATTTTGAATCCTGATTCCTGCTTCTATCACAAATGAGTTTTGTTTTTTTTTTTTTAATTTTGGCCAGATTGGGATAGATCTAAAAAGGCTAGTGGAACATGCAGCCCTCGACTAAGAAAAATCGGGAGCCTCAGATAACACGAACGGCGTGTGGATGACGGATTATCTGATAAAAAGTAGAATGATCAACAGAGTAATCTTTTCTCCCCCTCCTCCTTCCCATCAAACTCCATCTTTCTTTAAGGACTTAATAAGTGAGATCCTGGGCTGCTGATCCCCTGCCTATCCAGGCTTTAGAATGCTTGGCGGACTCTTTCCTCTTTTCCTCTGAGGGGCAACAGCTGGTTTTCATTATGTATCAGATTATGATACACACCGAAAAGAAAATGGTCACAATGAATAAAAAGGGAGTTCTGGTAATACTGTGGTTTGTTCCTGGGGGTGTCAAGGTGAAGATTCCATCCTGTTCTTCAGACCACTGTAAACTTAATCCATTTCATTATACACACAAATGAAATTCCGCAGTGTTTTCTTAAGAACCTCTGTCGCTTTTATTTACTGTGGGAGAGGCCCCTTGGTCTTTCTTTCTTCTTCCTTGGGTAGAACGCTAATGCATTTTATATGCTCTGTAATCTCGGTCCCAGTTCTGTCAATATTTGAGCTTATCTTAAAATGAAGAACTCCAAAGGAGGGTCAAAGAAAGTAAATTCTCACTCCGGAAGGCAAATAACAATTAACAATTATTTCATTAAACATCTAAATCACAAAGTACCCCTTGGACCAGTTCTAGATATAAACAAAAGGGAGCAGTTTCCCCCAAATCCCTCCCTTTGTGATGAACACTTAAAAAGTCCCAAATTTTCTAATATGAGATTAACCTTCCCCAAAACATGTTGTTCTGTCAACAAGTTCAGTGGCAAGGAACACCAAGCATGTTGATCTCTGCATGCGTCTCTGTCTTTGGAATAGCTAGTCCTAAAGATGACAGGTCGGTCACGATCCCAGGCTGGCCCTCTGTGGTTTCCTCACGAGACATCACTGCGAGAGCAACACGGCACCTGCATCTTCCACATAAGCTGAGCAACTGCAGTTGCCTCATGGTCCTACACTCCACGACGCCGACAGAAATGCAGACCCTAGGGGTGCCTGGGTGGCTCAGTGGGTTAAGCCGCTGCCTTCAGCTCAGGTCATGATCTCAGTCCTGGGATCAAGCCCCGCATCAGACCCGAGTTTAATCCATGATTACAGATCCCACCAGGGCTGTCTAGTTGCTCAGACTATTTGAACCATCTCCTTTGAGCTTCCGCTTTTGTAAACTCTGGCCATTGCGTTCTCTTAATACAAGAGAGCTCAACCTCAGGCGCCTGGGGGGGTTCTGTCAGTTGAATGGCCAACTCTTGGTTTCAGCTCAGATCATGATCTCAGGGTCGTGGAATGGAGCTCTGTGCTGGGTTCCGTGTGGAGTCTGCTTATCCCTCTCCCTCCCTCACTGCTCCTCCCCCTGTGCACGCTCTCTCTCTAATAAAGGGATAAAATCTTCTAAAAAAGTGAGCCCAACCCGAGACAAAAGCACTGCAGAAAGATACATACTGTAGCTTCTTAAACACCTGGAGGGTGGCCAAGGGTGGTGGAGGCCGTTTCCGGTTAGGTGGGGTTTCCATACTCTTCACGGGGCAGGAAAACGCTCGCCCAAAGAAAAGCATACACACAAGCACATACTATCCAAAATGGAGGTGGCCCGAGGTCTTCCCATCCCCCCTTCCCTCTGGCTCTAGCAGGGAGAGTAAAGAGATGCAGACATCCTTGCCACACAATAACTCAGGGGATTGTTCCTATGGACAGTGTGAAAACTTGGTTTGTCTGCAGATTCCGCACTTTGAGGCCAGATTCCACATGCCACCGTGGCTCTTTTCCCTTCTTGTTTCGACTTTTACGCCATCAGAGACCCTGGCTCCATCCTGCTGGGAAGCAATTAGTGCTGAAGGAATGACAGCCAGCATACAAGTGGCAGGGTCGTGGGGGGTGGGGAGCAGAAGAAGGGGAGAAAAGAAGAAAGGGGCCACAGGGAAAATAAATAAAGGAGACTGGGAGTGGGGCAGCTTCTTCTGGATGCCGGTGATGGACTAGCCATCTGGGTGCCCCAAAGGTAAGCAGTGAGAGCTCGAATGTGCATAAAAAACAAAAAAGTCAAATCTGGCTGAAGGGAGCAGTGCTAGCCCATAGAACTTTCCACAGTGAGCCAATATCCCGTAATCTGTATTGTCCCAAGTAGTGGCCGCCAGTTACATGTGGCAGGTGAATGTGGTCAGTGTGGTCAGTGCCACTAAAGTAGTGCCAATTTGGGGGTCAATGGAGTTTTTTTTTTTTAATTGTATTAATGTCCTATAATGTGAAGAGCCACATGTGGCCAGTGACCAATGTACTGGAAGGTGTAGGGACAGATGGAGCAGCCATTCATAGAGCCCCATGTCTTTGTGCAGACCCTTTGGCAAGTTGTTATCGAGATATGCCCCCAAATGAAGGACTGTTGTATGTATTATTATGGATACTTTTAAGTATTTGGTTAACATGAAGAACACTTGGGATATGGATTTTCTTTCTAGTCTTAGTAGGCCTAGATATATCAATAAATATACGCATCCAAACAAAACAGTAACTACCCCGGTACACAGCGCAGTGGGCAGAAGCTTTGGAATCAGATACAACTGACCTCACGCCCTCATCTCACTACGTTCTGGTTCTGTGACCTTGGGCAAGACACTGAATCTATTTCATACGTTGCTTCCTCATTTGACAATGAAATTAAAATGCTCCATTCATTTCAGTGTTACGATGACAGAATTAAGGGAGTTTACCAAACACTAGAATAGTTCTGTGGTGTCTTACCCTCATTCCCCCGCACACTGGGTACTTCTGTGTCTAATCACAGGCGATTGATCCCAGGATCATTACAGACTTGAAATGATGACAACGATGATGATGATGATGATTACAACAGAACAACAACAGTAATAAAGTCAGTTAACACTTTATTATATCCTGCACGCACTAGTTAACTAACTCAGCTATATCTAAGAAACCTCAAAATATAATGGTTTAAAGAATAAGGTATTTATTTCTCTGTCATATTACTGCCCTGAGCTGAGCAGCTTGGACAGATTGGGTGGCTCAGATGCATGAGGGCCTTCAAGTTCTCCCCCTTTCCCTGTCTTATTCCCTGTCTACCCCCTAGAGCAGGCACATACAAACCCCAACTCAAAGCTCAGATCCAGCCTGCTCTCTGTTCTTGTGTATGAAGTTTTACTGGAACGTGACCACACCCGCTTGCAAACGAGTTGTCTGTGGTTGTTTGGATGCCCTAACAGCAGAATGTGGAGTATTTCAGGAACCTCGCGGCTACAAAATCTGAAATATTTACTATGTGACCCTTGAGAGAAGAAGTTGGCAAACCCCTGTCCTAGAGTGTTGTCATCTGCAGGCTGAAATCTGGGTCATGGGCTCAGCCGTGTTCCAGGGAGGGACGCAAGGCAGAGGTGTTTTAAGGAGAGGCAGGAGCTGCACACGGGACTTTTCCCACCCATTTCACTCATTTCTTAATTCACTCAACAGACATTTGAACACCAGTTTGTTCCAGCCACAATTCTAGACTCTTGCAACGTATGCCTTTGGTGAAAATTTGGTCACATGGCAACATCCAGCCACTTAGAAGTTTCAGTGTGTGTGTGTGTGTACACACACACACACGCACACACACGTATATATAGTCTCCAGGTGAGGCTGTGTGGCCAGCTTAAGCTCATTACTATTAACTTTCCACTTTGCAACTATAAAGTGTGACCTAGCAATGGGATCAACTGATTAAGAAATCAATAGCTTTGGAGAAGACCCGGCTGGAAAGCAAGACAGCTAGAATAACATTTTCATATGATTAAGGTCCCATAATGAAAGGCTGAGTTTCTTACCTAATAAATGTTTTCACGCTTCTGCCATACGCCAGACTTTGGGAATAGAGAGAGAGGTGAAAAAGCCATGTGGTCTCCATAAATGTTGAAATACAGCGATCTACTTAATAGTCTTGAGAGATTCGTGTGTGACATCCATGTTCTTTCTAAAATGCTTCACGCAGGGGGAAGTACTGTTCCCTTTCTGACTCGGCAACATGTTCTGTGGTAGTTTTACAGACAGACAGACCGACAGACTGTATTTGCTCCACCAGCTTCCTTTCCTGGAAGGCGGAGCTACACTTACTCTTTCAAAGGCAACACACAGAATTCCAAATACCTGTCCTTTTGTGATTTCCCATAAAGGACGTATAAACTAATGAGTGTTCTAGAAACAGTTTAATAGGATACACTGTTTCAGAGAAGCTTTCCACTGAATTTATAATTTTGTAACCATTTGGCCATGGACGATTTTGCAGCTAAGCCTGTTACAATTACAGTAGAAACAAAATACCAGAACCGCTGCCTAAATGACAGGTACTGAGTGTTTTCCTTTAGAACTCATCCTTACAAAAAGTGTCTCATTTGATCCTTACAGAAAGGACATGATACAGATACGATTTAAGAGATTAAGGATATAGGAAACAAAGCTGGGGCTCTGAGATCTGATCTTCTAATCCTCCCCCGAAGTGCACCTAATTTGTTTGAATAACGACAACTAGCAAGAATGAAATCCTAAGAGGACCACTGGACATGAATTTTGGGTTTCTGGCTCCAGTAGAATTTGTTAGCATTTAGAGAGAAGTTCACAGTAATAAACTAGCCCAGAAAAGAAAGAAAAGCCAGGACTCTGAGTAAAGTGTTGTGTTTGTTCCTTTTCTGGATACGGAGCTCCAGTGAATCCTAACAGCTGGAAATGAGGACCAGGAAACTGCCATTTAATGAGCCACCTGGGAGACTCTGATCAAGTCCAGTGAGAGGGCTGAAATCTACAAGAGCATCCAGTGTCCTGGGATCCATAAAAAAGAGATGACACAGACCCTGTCTGTTGAAATGGAAAAGAGAAAGGTTTGTGAGGTTTTTGTTTTGTTTTGTTTTTCACTTATTTATCAACAAGTATTTATTAAACACGTATGATATGCCAAGTCCTGTGCCAGGCACTAACAATGGTAAAAAGAAGAAGCAAGGCCTTTCTACTCATGAAGTTTGCACTCAAGATAAATACTACAAAAGAAGCCAACTCAGCATGGGATGACAGCCTGGATAAGAACAACAAAGCAGAGGGATTGTTTCTGAATGGCTCTAAAATTTCCAGTTGAATATTAGGGAAAATGTGCTTTCGTTTTGATGGAGGAATTGGTCAGTGTGATTATTACTATAGGAAATATGTTCCTCTTAATGTTGTCAAGAGTAGGTTTCAGCTGATATGAGGAGAAGCTGAATTTAGGACCCCGTGCGAAAAAGTAGGAAAGGAAGATAAGAGCAAATCCTGGATATGGGCCTGGGGAAGCTGATGTGCCTGTGGTCCAAAGAGTAGTTAAAGCCACGTGGGTGAATGGATGCATCTAGAAAGTGAGACTGTGAAGAGGAGAGAGCTGAAGATACCATGTTTGGCTTTTGTGTGCACAGGAAGTGGGGCAAAGAGAAGTGGGGATAGGAAGCAATTGCAGAAGCAACCAGGAGAGAAGCAAGAGCAGAGTTAGGAAGCCAAGGAAGAAGTTCAGGGACCAAGTTCAGGTCACAGAGAGGTCAGTGAGCACAAGGATTGGGAATGGCCATTTGAGTAAGCCAAGCTAAGCATTTCTGAGAGCAGACGTAGGCAGGTGACGGGACATGGAAGGAAGATTTCAGGAGGCTTGACTGTGAAGGGGTAGAGAGAATGCAGGGACAGCTGGTAGAGATTGCTCAATGAAGAACAGAAATTAAAAATTTCAAAAAAGCCCATGCAGAAGAAGTAATTGAAAATTGTAGAAAAAGAGTGAAAAACTCTATAAATGGCGAAGAAATGGGTCCAGAGGAGTTTTAACAATTAGGAATAACATGTATTTCAAGTCACTTATTTCTAAGAAATAAAATCTCCTGGATCTATTAAATGCAATCGTTAACAGTTTTTACTTGCATTTCCTTGTTTTATGTTCTGAATGTGGAAGGATGTGGATTTTCATGCCACTAGGCACTGAAATGACATTACCAAGGTAAAATTTTCCAGTCTGTGCAAATGTGCTGTTTTCACTGTGTTTTCCCCAGGTGATCACCTAACCCCCTCAGTATTTTTTCCACCAGGTGGCAATGCCCCCTTACAATTGAAGAACTGAACATTCAACCTGATGAAAACAGTGACTAATCTGGATTTCTGAAAGAACATTCTGACAACTGTCTTTGTTTAGAAAGTTGACATTTTCATCAGAGTTGCCTCCTGGAAAATTCATTACAGACTCCCAAACTGCTGATTATACACAACCTGAGTGGAAACCTAAGAGAGGGTGAGCCAGTGCTTTATAGCAGAAGAAGGTCACCCAACGTCTTGAGCTCAAAGTGAGTTTTCTAGAAAGATGGAAAGTAAAGGTTTTCTCATAATCTGAAATTTGGGGGGTACTCGGCAAATCACAGAAATTCGGAGATCTCAAGAAAGGAAGGATGAATGAAATAAGAAAGATCACAAAACGAAGGAATAGGGAAGAAAGTCAAGGATTCATAGATTGTCATTTCTAGAACAAGTAGTGATCGATACGTATTTGTCGAATGGATGAAAGGAGAGAAAAAAAGAGAACTTACACAATGCAGTTAGGATCCAGTCCTCCAGAAGTTGTTAAAAGCCTGAAAGGAAACTAAAAAAATACATATATATAATAATATACATATATATCTCAGTGTATAGAGTAGGACAGGGTTCAGCAAACTATAGTTCCTGACCTATATGTGGCCTACTATCTGTTTCTGCAAACCAACTTTTGTTAGAACAGCCATACTCACTTATTTACATACGGTCTCTGGCACTTCTGAGAGCTGTAGAGCAGAACTGGGTATTTGCGATAGAGACCATCTGACTGGCCAACCCTAAAAATACTTCCTACTTGGCCTATCCCTGCAGTAGTGTTTAAGGGCATGGGGTTTGGAAATGTGGACTTCAGGCAGAGTTTGGAAAACCAGCTGTTCAACTCTGAATAAATTTTAAGGACTAAAGCAAGTCCTGCCTTTGAAACCATGAGTGCCCTGCTGGGACACAGAAGTCATGTTACCCATCACTAGCTTTTTTCCCTAAACTAAATGAGAAAATTTCCTCGATGCTCACCAGCCCTCAAACACCAGAACTGAAATCCTTTGTCCTTTCTAGAACATAGACGGAGAACAAAGGCACCCCCTTGATGAGGCCTTCTTTAAGTAACTGCTCTGTTTCTTTCTCTTTCCACAGTCACACTTCTTTTTTTTTTTTTAACACTTTATTTTTGTATTTTAGAGAGAGAGAGATAAAGCACAAGAGAGAGCAGGGTGGTTGGGCAGAGGGAGAGGGAGAAGCAGACTTCCCACTGAGCAAGGAGCCCAGTGTGGGACTCGATCCCAGGACCAGGACCTCAGAATCATGACCTGAACCAAATACAACCACCTCGCCGACTCAGCCACCAGGCACCCCAGAGTCACACTTCTGACAATGGTATTTAGCAGTTAATAAATACCTACTCTGCTTGGGGCTGTCCGGTTCTGATAACACTTTGCAGTCCCTGACCAAAAGCTTGGGTCCTGAATGTCATAAAATGTGATGGAAACATGAAGGGTGGAAAGGATTTGGGGCATGTGTTTGGAGGTGCTTCTGACCCTGGATCTCTAAGGTCCAAATCTGGCTCACAGAACATGTAAAGATAATTTTGATGGTTCCCAATCTAATTTTGAACCAATCCAGGGCTTAGCTGCCAGTAAAGGCCTTTGGCAAACACCTATAGGAGAAGTGTCTAAAGGTAAAGTGTGGATCATTGGAAATGGGAACTACGTCAAAATAAGGGAATTACATTCATTAAAGGTGTGGTAGCTTAATTTACTGTGCCGGCACATAATGACCGGTGTTGGCACTAAATGCTCAGCTCGTGCAAACCCACCCAAACTTGGCAGAGTAATGACCCCAACCAACCCAGCCTCTTGGCTTTCCCTTCAGGTTAAAAGAACTTAAATTAGTAAAAATTGGGTTTGGACTATGGGCCTTTCTTGTCTTCTAGATTGGGGCTGTGTTGTGTCAACACCTTAAGGACAAAAAGCAAAGACAGCTCTGTTTGTGGAGCAGTGGGGTTGACATGTCAGGTGAGAAAAATTGCCTCCAAATCCCAGTGGCAACAACAGCGAGAACTTAACATTCCAGCTCCGTAGACACCCGTTTGCAAGACTGCATTTATTTATTTATTTATTTATTTGTTTAAATATTTTATCTGTTTATTTGAGAGAAAGAGCATGAGCGAGCTGGAGAGACAGAGGGAGAGGGAGAAGCAGACTCCCTGCTGAGCAGGGAGCTGGACCCAGACCTCTCTCTCTCTCTCTCTCTCTCTCACTCCCAGGACCCTGAGATCACAACCAGAGCCGAAAGCAGAGGCTTCACCGACTGAGCCCCCCAGGCACCCTCCCAAACTGCATTTAGATCCCTGCCTCTTGATAGAGAAGTAAGCAGGTCCTTGGAGAAAAAAACCTGAGTGCAAGTAAGGACTGCTCTTGGTTCCACTGACACCACACTGGCCACGGCACAGAGTCAGTGGCTCAGTTGGTTAAGCGTCTGCCTTCGGCTCAGGACATGATCCTGGGGTCCTGGGATTGAGCCCCATGTCGATCTCCCTGATCAGCTGGAGAGTCTGCTTCTCCCTCTCCCTCTGCCCTTCCTCCCTGCTAGTGCTCTCTCTCTCTCAAATAAAATATATATACATATATATATATTTTTAATTTTCAGCGTAACAGTATTCATTGTTTTTGCACCACATCCCGTGCTCCATGCAGTCCGTGCCCTCTCCAATACCCACCACCTGGTTCCCCCAATCTCCCACCCCCTGCCGCTTCAAACCCCTCAGATTGTTTTTCAGAGTCCATAGTCTCTCATGGTTCACCTCCCCCTTCCAATTTCCCTCAACTCCCTTCTCCTCTCTAACTCCCCTTGTCCCTCCATGCTATTTGTTATGCTCCACAAATAAGTGAAGAGAGTCAATTATCATATGGTTTCACTTATTTGTGGAGTATACATATATATTTTAAGATATATATATATATCTCAAGGGAATTCACCCAATGGTGATGTTGGACCAGGACCATGAAAAGGAGATGACAATAGTAACATGTAGTGTTACTCCTTGGTCCACTACCCTCTCTTATATTTTCTAAGAAGAAAACTGAAGATTTACCTAAAAATAATAATTGCTATAGATGTATATTCTTCTTATACTTTCTTAGCAGCATGTTGTGTTAGTGCTGCTTATACAGCGTCCTTATACAGCTTAAAATCCAGATAAAACTGGTAGAAGTTTGGAAAAGAACATTCAAGTGTAAGAGTGTACCTGCATTTCATGACAGGTAGATTATTTCTTTGAAATTTGGTTGTTAGTCATAAAGGGAAACATTATGGGAACCTTAAGTAGAAACATTATGGGAACCTTAAGTAGAAACATTATGGGAACCTCCTGATATCAGTCATCTGTACAGTTATACTGGGGAAATCGCAGACCTGGCTGTCTTGTTATTAAAGGAAAGAAAGAACTGAGAAGATACCACCACAACTCTTGATTAAGAAAAAAGGCACAAATGGGCTTCATTTTTTAATAAATGTGTTTCTTATTGTTTGCTTCTTTCTTTTTTATTTTTTTTAAAGATGTTATTTATTTATTTAAGAGGGAGGGAGAGACCATGAGCAGGAGGAGAGGGACGGGCAGAAGGAAAAGCAGGCTCCCCACTGAGCAGGGAGCCCAACTCTGGCTCGATCCCAGGACTCTGAGATCATGACCTGAGTGGAAGGCAGACACTTAATAGACTGAGCCACCCAGTCGCCCCACTTTTTTGTTTTTCATCATAAAATCTTTACAGTCAAATTAATTGAGATATCTGTAGTAACTGATGGTCTTTTGTGATGTCTTGTGCAACAGAGTTTGGCTAAGTAATATTTTCAAACTAATAGTAAGCCAAAATAAATGAGTTTTTAAAGGTTATTTTTTAGGTAATCCATTTAATAAACATTTATTGAGCATCTATAGTGTGCAATGTGTCAAGCAATGAGAACGAGAGAATTATGAACAAGACACAAATAAACCCTTACCCTATTCATCTGACGAAAGAAGCAGACATTTTATCATCATAGTGATGATTAAAAAAAAAAAAAAAGCCAAAACGATATTCCACTAGAATATGAAAGAGGAAGACAGTTATAGTTGCATGGAAAGTGGGAATGTGGCTGAGCAGGGCAAGGGCAGAAAGGATTAACTAAGAGAGAATAATTAATAGAGAATTGGCTGAAATTTTACTGGCAGGAGAATTTTTCATGACTGGAGCCCCTCGGCTTTGGCTTACCTCTAAGACACACGCGGATGTGCTTGCATTGGAAGAGGAAGAACATATGACAAAGAAGAGTGAACATGGGAAATGGGAAGACAAGGCTACAAAGAGGTCAATGATAAAGTTGGGAAAGAAAAATAAAAAGATGGGACGGTTGGTTCTTTTTTTCAAGAATAGAAGAGAAATTTTTTTTTTAAAAAATATATTATAAAAGGGATTCCCCCCCAAATGCAGAGATCCTAATCTCGGTTAATGGCCGCCCACTCCCCCACCCCCTCCGTTCACTTTTTCCTCACGTCTTCCTCCCCAAGTTCTGAGTCAGACTCTCCTTTGCTGGATATGGCAGAAAATGCCGACGACTTCCACTCTGGGAGGTGTTAATGCATTTCCTCTGACATTATTTGTAGAGAAATTGCAGGGAGAAAAATCCATTAATCAAAATATAGAAGCTATTTCTAGATTTAATTCTTAGTGGCCTTTCTAGTGTGTACCTGTGGCTCCTTTAGGGGAAACGGTGTCTTTTTCCAACTTCCGTGTGCACTGTGTGAGTTACCGGGCCCTGCATACACGGGGGTAGAGTCGGAAAGTCTCACATGGGCGCTGAGCCCCAAGAAGGTTAGAGGTTTGCCAGGAAACAGCATTTAGGAAGCACTTTTTAGAGGTTACTAATACTAAAATCATGCTAAAGCTGTAATATTTAGACTCTGTGGACATCTCCAAGTTTTAGCCATTTAAGAATTAAACGTTACTATATAAAAAATGGAGGATAGAATGACTTTTCAGTTGATTGTTTTTCCTTTAGTGGTATCACCAGGCAAACTGTATGGCAATTAAATAATAATAATATCAATGAATAGCAATATTTAATTTGCATTTCTTTACAAGTTATGAATTGGGACAACTCAGAGACTACCCAATTTTCTCAGGGAACTCCTAAAACCTTCAGTGAGAGGGATGTCAGATATCTTATCCTGTGTAGTTGATAAAAAGAATTGTATTTATTGGATAGGGGCAAGATACTGTTCTCAAAGCTCTACAGACAGAAGCCCAATCTTCACAAACACCTCATGGGGTAATTGTTCCTGACTATCCTTGTAGGCAGAAGAAGAAACTAAGACAAGAAGCCTTTACATAACTTGGGCCAAACGCCCAGTTGGTTAATGCTGAAGCCTGGAACCCAAACCAACAGTCTGATTCTGCACCCTGAAGTATAACAACACACTGTAGAAATGAGTCGACACCCTTTTTTTTTTTTTATTTTATTCATTTATTTGACAGAGAGAGAGAGCGACCACAAGGAGGCAGAGAGGCAAGCAGAGAGAGAGGGAGAAGCAGGCTCCCCGCCGAGCAGAGAGCCAGATGCAGGGCTCGATCCGAGGACCCCAAGACCATGACCTGAGCAGAAGGCAGAGGCCCAACCCACTGAGCCACCCAGGTGCCCCATGAGTTAACAACATTTACCAGTGACATCGTAACCTGGGGTATGTCGCTTTTCTTTTTCTTTTTTCCTTTTTCTCAAGTACTGGAGTAAAATACACTCAGAAACTTGAGAAAATCATAGGAGTACACACAGGTACACTCAGAAACTTGAGAAAATCATAGGAGTACACACATCACTGATTTCACCACCCAGACACCCCCCTCTTAACATATGAGGCAGCTATGGGTTGTTTCGTTTGGGTTTCCTTTTCCATATAAATAAACTATCTTACCATATTCTACTGTGGCTTGCTTTTTCATTTGTTAATACGTCCTCAACCTACTCTCATGACTGAACAGTCTTCTAAAGCAGGGATCAGGTCCACAGGTCAAACTGTGAAGCCTGTCATCTTTTCTTGTAAATAAAGTTTTATTGTCAACAGCCACACCCATTTGTTTCCATATTGTCTATGGCTGCTTCCAGAGCTCCCCTATAGGTTCATAATTACCAACAGAGACCCTGTGGCCCACACACACCAAAACATTTCCTATTTCGCCAACTCCTGATGCACATCTTGATTTCTACTAACTATGCTACTGTGGTGTTAACAAAATTCCACGGTAGTATCTAAGTCAACAGTGGTATGGCCTACTGTGTGATATTCTCATAGAGTAACAGAAGTTCCCGATGCTTCGGGGGGGGGGGTGGAAGGAGGAAGGGCAGTGTAGCCTATGATCCAGTAAAAAATGCCTTCAAATCATTACCCAACATGGATTTCCTTAAAAGAACAACATAGAGTGACCAGGTGATGGATCCTCCAACTTAGAAGTCAGACAGGATAACAGTATCTGAACCGTCCAGAGCCAACTGAAACCTGTGGCCTCTTCCTAAGGTTTAACGATCCAATCATTATTTTCTCATTTCAAGTAGGTCTCCAACAGCACTGTATTCTGGCAATTGACCTTCCAATTTTCTCTTTTCCCTCCACTTCTCTCTCCTGAAGACAGAATATTCTTCCAGAGGTAAATAACCCTCCCACTAGATATGTAGGATCCCCACACTGCTTCTGACCTCCCCTTAAATGCTCTTTCTGGATTGTGAATAGAAAAATCCCATCTGTTTTTGCAACTAATCCCTTAGATCTTTGTGCCTCCTCTCTCGATTCCTGACAACATTCTCTGCACAATTTGTTCACTAGAGAATACACGAGTTTTATGTAGTGTTAGAGCCATTAAAGTGAACATTTAGAGAAAGAAGGAAAATAAAAAATACTTAAAAAAAAAACAAAACAAAAAAAAACAAGGAGTTTCTTTCCAAAAAAAAGGACCATGTGGCTGAAAATGGGCCCCTGCTCGGAAATGCTGAATCTTGTGTATGAACCCTTCAATGGCAAAGGAAAACAGGCCACCCTTATTAGAAATTTTCTACAGCTAAAGATGTAACATCATAGCTAAATTCAGTTGGAGACAGGTCGAGCAACAAAAACCAGGAGCCAAGGCAGTCTAGTCGACTCTGAAATTTGATTCAGGCACCAGATTATGAATAGATTTAACTAGTTCGCCAAATGAAAATGTAGATTTTGGCACTGTCTGAATTTTTTTTGGGGAGGAGGGGGTATTCTATATGTGGAGTCCCAGTACACACCGAGGGAATATGAAAAAGAGCTTTTTATATTGTATAACTACTCAGAGTATGTTAAGGGAGGGGAAAAAAAAAAAACAATTAACCCAATAAATGCCAAAAAAAGAGTCCAACCTCTTTTTATGGCCAAGAGCATCCAACTTGTCCTATTTACCTTTATAATTCATGCTTTTCCATTATTCAAAATGACACAGAAACAGCCATCGATAGCCAAGTAGTTACTCATGTAAACTTATTATTAAATTGCTTACATGTGGTCCAGTCCCTCCTTGTAGGAACTGAGATACAGTAAGAGGCTCAAACCCCACAGCAGGTGAGTAGCACATTGTCAGTTAGGATATGGAAATCAAATTTTAATTGTCCTGAGGTTTCTCAGATTCCCTTCCCTTTCCTGGCGAGGGTGGCAATGTGTGTCACTGACACCGTGAACTTCAATTTCCTTCTGTTTCCCTAGCATGGGTCCTCAGAGCACTATTATTCCAGGCTTTGTGATGATAAACAAAGATTAAAACAAATGAAAATAAATGACCGAGCACGGGGATCTCGTTCTACCTTTATGCTGCGACCTGTTTCTCTTCAATCTCCAGTCTTGTACCACTTGGTTTTAATAAAAGTTTCCAAATTGTCCTTCATTAAAACATAGGTCCCAACACCAAAAAGCAAACTATATTGGAAAATTATTCTACTAGTATTTGATGTGCATGAAAAAGAATTCAATAAAAGCACAATTCACGGGCAATTTTTGATAGCTCTCTTATGGTGTTTCTGGATGGATTGAAAGACTAGTCATCGAGCAAATTTGTTTTTGCTTCTTGTGTGTGTTGAGTGAGTCCCGACATTGGAATGATTCTGATAGTTTCAACTGAAGAAGATAACTGTTATGAAAAAAGCAGACTGTTGGATCCTGCAACTTTAAGGGTTATAGACTTGGGGGTAGGAGACCCAAGCTTAAGGGTCAAACTCCGGCTCTTCTGCTTTATAGGCTTTGAGAGCAAGTGTTTTCATCTTTCCAAGATATGGGTTCCTCATCTCAACATTAGGATAATAACACTAATCGAAGGAGATTTTTTTTTAAAGATTTTATTTATTTATTTGACACAGAGAGAAATCACAAGTAGGCAGAGGCAGGCAGAGAGAGAGGAGGAAGCAGGCTCCCCGCTGAGCGGGGAGCCCGATACGGGGCTCCATCCCAGGACCCTGAGATCATGACCTGAGCTGAAGGCAGAGGCTTAACCGACTGAGCCACCCAGGCGCCCCTTGAGGGAGATTTTTAAACATGGCGACTTTATAAGAAAATTTCCCATTGTGTTTTGAATGAGGGTAGATTATGTGCAAGTCCCTGAGGGGTATATAATAAAATAGTGAATAGTTTCTCCTCAGAAATGACTGACCACTCAAAAACAAGCATACAGTTACAAGTTTTTCTGAATTTAGCCGAGGTTAGCTGGGTGCAAAGAGACAGGATGGAAAAGAAAAATGAGTGCCATGTGGGAACAGCACAAATAAAATAAGAAAAAGATAGTACAGAAGAAAAAAGGAGAGGAGGGAGGGAGGGAGTGGGGGGGGAAGGGGGAGGGAGGAGAGATGGAAGGAAGGAAGCTGCTTTGCCTTCTTATTCAGTCTTTTCCTCTTCAGGTGAGAACTTTACCCCCAGTAGTACAGAGATCTAACACTCATTTAAAATATAAACAGGTTTTATCTGTACCCTCACATAAATTATGAAAATCTAGTTATCTAATATGTTGTGATGGACTAACTGTATTTCGAAAGCCAGCCAATAAACCAATTTATATCAGCATTTGCTATGTCATTAGTCACTGGGATAAGCAGCATTTATAGTATTATGTATGTCTAGGCTGAGAATGAATTACGGTACATAGAGTTTCAGCGTTGGCAGAGTCCTGCTCTCTCTTTTGGCAAGATAGAAATCCTAAACACAGAGAAAAGGTGCTGCTGTGCCCAAAGTAAGAAACTCAAGTAACAGTAAAAAAAACCCTCTTCTCAGACTTTTGTCTCATGTGGGCACCATCATTCAAACCATCACAGTATGCTCTGATTGGTGAAATGTGGTTGTCCTCATTTCTTGGGACACCTGGGTGGCTCAATGGGTTAAGCCTCTGCCTTCAGCTCGGATCATGATCTCAGGGTCCTGGGATCAAGCCCCGCATCGGGCTCTCTGCTCAGCACGAAGCCTTCTTCCTCCTCTCTCTCTGCCTGCCTCTCTGCCTACTTGTGATCATGATCGCTCTGTCAAATAAATAAATAAAAATCTTTTAAAAATGCATATTCCTTATTCCCCAATATTCTACAAGGGTCTGACAGTGAGAGAATTCAGAGTGAGGAATTTACTCACTTCCTGTGATTCAGTCAATGAGACCTGATTCCTAGCATCATCCGGATCTACGATGTTGCCTATGGTTGATGATTTTTATACGGTTTAAATACGTTTCACTTTATTTGCAGTATGTGCATATGGACGAGGCAAAAACATTTATGCTAATGGACTGACTTGTGTACCACCAATGCATTCTGCAGAATAAAAGGATATGTTTGTTAAGAGAAAAAAAAATGAGGTGAGTATTTCACCCATACATGTTTTTTAAAATACCACAAGTCTATAGACCACATGTGTACAGGTAGAAAAACAAACACGAAACCTCTAGAGGTGTGTTTTGATTACAGACGCCAGTTACTTGTGGCTGCATTTCACTCTGATTCCGTTCAGGTATGTGCTCTCGGAAGTAGTAAAAGGTAGATGTTTAAAAAGTAAAATATGATAAAAAAAAAAAGAAAAGATAGAGGAACAGCTGGGCACATGCATATTTTCGATCAGCGGTGACATATTGTGATGAAAAGGGTCTAAGTATTGAGGGTATATATCATTAGCAGAGAAAATACACATGTCTTTTTCGTTGCTTTCCCTCATGACACCACTGAGATTTCAGCCCAAACAGCACTGCCGTCTCCTGGGCACCGGGGTGTTGTTATGGGGAGCAGTCAGCAGGAAGGCACTCTTACGATGGCATCTGAGCGAGTACGCATGGATTTCAAAAGAACAAAGAAAACCTGAAAGAAACCAGGAGTATTTAGAGCTATGTGTTTCTCTAATCTATAAATTTCCCAGGTTTCTACAATGATCGATAAAAGCCTAAGAATAAAGTGAAACTGCTCACTGCCTACTCCTGTTTGGTTGAGTGAAAATATGGGGTATAAAATAATTTTTTGGAACCAGCAAAAGGAGAGGCTCCACACAGTACAGTAATGTTACATAATACGGACAGAGCTGAAGGATGGATTATTTATGGCAGGCATTGTTAGTGAGGGAGGATAAATATGGCCAGTATATCTACCGAGCTATCTATCCTCTCACAAACATAAATGTATACACAGTCATTTTTTTATAACTTAGAAAAGGGAATTAAAAACAATGAAATTGAATTTCCTTCTGTGCCTTGCTATAGCCATTTTGTGCATAGTAAACTCACAGCCGAGTTTTCCCAAAAAAGTCTAATTAAAACAAAAGAGAACAAAAAACAAATAAAAGATCAGTTAGTTGCCAGTTTTAATTGATAATGAGCATAAAATGATTAAAAGTGAAGTTATTTAAAGGGAAATTTTGGCTATAATACATTTAATTGTGTCCAAAAATAAATTCATAAGATGACATATGGACTCATATAATAGAATCTAGTCCCATTCCTTATTTTTAAAGAAAATGTCTAGAACTAGAAATATATTTCCTTTATAGGATAAAGTACATCTTTCTCAAAACTAAGAGGTCAAAAACAATAGAGGCACTTATACTAAAATCCACCAGTAAATTTGGAGACAACTATTACTACTATTATTAAAATGGGGAACACACACAACGATTTGAAAATGGCTCATAACACGTGAAAACTTGTTTAAAATCTCCTTCATAATTTGTGACATGCACATTAAAAAAAAGCCCACGGAGATATCATTTCTTACCATCAGATTTGTGAAAAATGAAACAAACTCTGTTAGTAAAGATGAGGGACTGTAAGTCCTCTCATACACTGAGAGCAGATATGGAAGCCTACACAAACTTGCCTGAGGGAAATTTAGTAACACCTGTCCATAATGACCCATGCTCTTATTTTTTGATGCAGCAATCTCATTTCTAGGAATTTGTCTTGAAGGTATACCTTCAACAATACAAAAATACACATATATAAAATAATCATGCATCACTGTCACTGCAAAATATTGGAAACAAACTAAAGGACTGTATTTAAGAAACTGATTAAGCTTTCCAACATACATGCACATAGTGGAATACTATGCTACTGTAAAAAAGAATAATTTATGAATGAAGATGGAGTGATTTCCAGGATATGCGATTAAGTGGGGAAAAAAAAAAAGAATGAAAGTTTCTGTAGCACCTTCATGAAAGAAAGAAGGGGTTATAAGAATATGCGTGTGTATCTTCTCATTTGACATAAGGAAATACAGGAGGAGTAAGCTGGAGACTAATGATATTGGTCACCTACAAAGAATGGTAGAGCTAGTGGGGACTGGGAAGAGAGCGCTGGAGATGGTGAAGGAGCCATGTTTCTCTGAGCATGCTCTTTTTTGGGTATATATACATACAAGAAATCAACAAATCAAATCAATCAGATATTTGGGAAAGATCCCCAAATGGAATACAAACAGCAATCAATGAACCTGTTATTACTGGAAAAAATTACCAAATTGAAGGAGGTGGTTAGAAGAAAAGAACTCACTTAAAGTAACTTGGGGAGAAAAGGGAAAAAAAAATACACACACACACACACACACACACACACACACACACACACACGACCAAATACTTGTGCTGTAATCCTAAAGACAACGGAAATGTACGCGAATCGCGTACTCCAGCTAGGAAGCATACCAAAGCCACCTTCTGTGTCCTGTAGGATTGAGAGCATAGGTAAATACAGTGTGGAAGCAAGAGCCAGGGTTCACACCGCTGAAGACAGGAGTTACAAGTAAAGAAAACTGTGAAAGCTAGAACGAGCTTTGTGGTGTTGGACTGGAATCAGCGGTATAGGAGCTCCCTGGTTTAAAAACACAGACAGAGGAAGAAGTCTGCACACGCGGAGTTCCTAGCTCCGCCCACTGGGCGGGGCTCAAAGCAACTCAGTAGCAATGAGCACACCGAGGTCCCGATCCTGGTTTTTAAATATCATTTTCAAGTAAAATGAACCAAGAGACCTGGGGGATGGTGCTGGGGCTGGGGCAGGGGCAGTACAAGCTGAGTCTGGAACAACAAGGCTGTCGTGCCAGAAAGTAAGGAAGTGTTAAGAGAACATCGCCCACGTTGGAGAACACAGGAGACAGCTGGAAGCAGCTCCCAGTGGTCGGTTATGGGATAATTTGAACAACAAAATAAACAGGCGTAGAGATGGGTTATTACCCACCAATAAATACCAGTGAGTCCAGACTAGTACAAGTAACTGAACCTCTAAGTAAATCAGAGAAGAGAAAAAGCTCTTCCTTAACATAGAATTTCAATGAAGAACATCTTAATGTGGCATCTTATTACTTCTCTTAAATACTTTCTTGAGAATCAGTTGAAGGTAGCAGAGCTATTGAGTGAGACTATCTTTATACATTTTTTCTATATCCTGTGATAATAGATAACACCTTCTAAATTGTGTGTGTGTGTGTACATACACAAACATATAAAGTAACATTTTGCATGTATATATATCACAAACTTACCTAAATTATGCATATGTTTATGTGTATATACAGAGTTTTACAAATATAAAACAAAATTATGTATATTGTGATATGTGATCAATATATGTTAGGTGTGTGTATATAGTTTTTGTTTTGTATCTTAATAAATGTAAATCTTACAGTCTTGGGAAGCTTATTTCAAGGCTAACTTTATTTGCATTTTTATATTACACCTCTGGATATTTATTGACTGCAAAGAAGAAAACTGAAGCAGCTTTGCCTCTTGGAAAGTGGAATCGAGATAAGAAAACATCTGAAATCATTAGCTCTTACAGAAGCCCATAATATAATTTATTTGAAAATTAGTCTATACGATTACAACTCTTTGCTCTTCAGACTTTCTACTTTGGACAGAATCTGCTCATTTTTTGATGAAGTAAACGCCTCCACTTTGTCCTAACAACAAACAACAGGAACAGAAGCACATACATACCCTCCCCTCTGTCTTCTCTCTGTTAGGTAGCGATGGGTGTCCTCCTCCCCGCAATCAAACGCAATCCAGTGCCCTGCTACATTTTTCTATATGGATCTGAAGTCCATAGGAACATTATTTGATCCAGAAATTATCTCACTAACTTGGAGGCCAGTGGATTTCACACTGGGTAGGACCTCACTACGGAGAATCCACATGCTGTTTTTGATATTCATTAATCATCTAGCTAATTTGTTTTAACATAGGAGTGCTGACAGCAGACGAATGTTATTATAGCAACGGTGACTGCATAATCCAGACTATTATGGCATTAACATTTACGAAGTTGGCAGTTCCATGTTCAGATATGGTCAATGTTGTCTTTTTGTCTGATTGCAAATATATCTATATTTAATTCACATCTGCTGTAATCAGTGGGTGGGCTAGATAGGGCCAGTGGGATACATAGATTGCAACTCTTTTTTTTTTCTTATTTTGATCATAATTCCAGTAAATATATTGAAAGCGTGAGGTTTATGAATCTGATAAGCATATGGATTTTATTTTCATATTCTGCAGTTTAAACCGAAAGCAAAGTTTACTGTGTAATATACCATTTATTTATAGTATGACTTTAGATGTCTTGCATCACATAGTAGTGAAATTAACAGAACTTGGGAAAAGCTTTGAAAAGCTTTGTCTCTACATTATAAAGACAAGATAAATTAAAAAATATATATATATATTATGGATTACTATCTTAGAATTCTAGAAACGTGTACTGTTCTTCCCACTGACAGTTAGTAGTTATAGATATTTTCACTTTTCAAAAGCTGTTTCTCTTTGTTATTTTATATTACTGTCACTTATTTCTGAAAGAGATCATTCTTATTACATTGTTAAAAATAACGTCTAAACAGATTATAACTCATCTGAAGTCTTTCAACTTGTTAGTGGTTGAACTGGACTCTAATTAATGTTCCCTGATTCCCTGATTCCCAGATTCAGAGACTAGCCATTAACTAATGTCTTTGCTCTAGATACACCATGGCTTCTTGATTTTTAATATAATTATAAGCTGAGCCTGGTATCCAAAATTCAGAGATAAAAGACCCCTTCCTCCTTCTTTCAAACATGTACCATGAACACCTTCTGCTTCCATCCTCTCGTTTGTGTTATTTCAAAAAAATTACTCCTAGGGAAGAAGACTTTCCATTGTTTGAGTTGTTAAGTCACTATCAGGAAGCACTTAACAATGTATTCCTTTGATGCACCTTATTCTCTGAGAGAAATATACTAAATGCCTTTAATGGATTGAGAGACATTAAATGAAAGGGAAAAACCAAGATCTTTGAAAGGACTTCTGTTCACTGCACCAAACTGCAATTTTTTACCCAGTAGGATAATAGAGGAAATAAATGGTTCTTGCCCTGACATGTTTACATTGTTATCTAGAGTCTTTTAAACAGTAGCAGAGCTGTGGTTCTCTTGATTTGCTCACTCATTCTGTTATTAGAGAAATTCTTAACCTCTTCCAAGGGGAGCCATTTTTCTGTCTTCACTCTTTTCCTAGGGTCCATTCCCAGTTCATCAGGCTACTGTCAGGACATTGAAAGTGTGTCCATGTTCCCTCTTCCCCATACGTAGTGTTGCTCAGTTATCTCTCACACGTAATGAGCTCATAGGCTTCATGCATGACAAAAGGCAATTTGACACTTGTCATTCTGTTTGTGAATTGCTATCCAACCAAATGCTGGAAGAATTGAAAATATAACATGTCTATAAAACTGAAAAAAAAATGCACAGAGGAGAATTTTGGCATAGTCAACAAAAAATATCTTTTGCTTACAATGTAGAATAAAATACATCGATCATGCAAGTAAATTACTTAAAAAATGGATCTTTTAGATTTCAGTTGTAACTCCATATGGTTATAAGTAAAGAGCACACAGGTGAAGACATCTTAAATTTACTAATTTTGAAGGAAACTTTTCATTAAAGTTAGTCATTTAATTGAGGAGATATTACAACATTGAAACTTGGAGGTGCATCTTTTAAGTAGAAGGGATACAATTGTATTTAAAGGAATACTGATGGGCTCAAAGCAGTAACTTGTTTAAGATATATTATTTCAAAAACTTAACTGCAAATATTAAATTCCTATATATATCTTTTATACAAACATCTTATTTCAATTCAGTGTTTTTATCTGAAATTTAGGTCCTTATGGTTCACTCATTTTGCATTATTAGTGTACACTCAACTTTTAATGACTCTGAGTGCAAAATATTACATAAAAGTCTTTAAAGAGAGTTAAGAATTTTCTTAGAGATGATGTAAAACATAAAACCTTAGTTCATAAAAAAAAATCATTTGAGTCTCTATCAGTTCTACCATCAGCATGAAAATACTCCTATGTTATAAACTTAAAGGAGCTATTTGTCTGTGATCTTTTTTTTCCTTTGCTTAGACATACCTAAATCTTACTTTTCCTGTTATGTGAGGTCGAGTAGGCACCAGATAATTTGATAACAACTATTAGAGAAAATAATTATTTTAAGGTATATTTTGGAAGCTGCAATTAGCATCTTATCTTGGAATTTGAGTATTATTATTATTTAATTTACTATGTAAACATGTAATTCAGTACATTTATATAATCTGTTGAAGCAAATTACTCTTAAGAAAATAAACAGAATATGTGCTTTTGTCTGGCACCAGACAAGGACATCCTCAGGGCAATTTCTCTAGGTACTTACTCCCCTTCTTTAACTCAGACCCTAAGAAGGCGGCTATCCTAAGACTGTGAGCATTCACCCTTCCAAATGAAGCATCAGTCAAGGGCAAAACAACAGGTCCTTATTTAATACATGAAGACGAGCTGATTTGAAAATCGTGCTGCAGAGGTAATATTTGGTGTGAGTAGCAAGACAGAAGCCAAGAAGAGGGAAATCAAGAGAATGGATTTTTGAATGCCAGACATTAACAGTTTGTGTATCTGTTTAGGAAAACTGAATTATTTCTATACATTGAAAAGAGTGTTTTCCTGATGAAATTTACTTTCTTTGTCTTAGGAATCCATCTGGATTTTGTTCAACATAATCAGAATATACCAGCTAATATTTTAGAACTTATTAATCAAAAAGTATATATTGGAGTAACCTTTTTTTTAATTATTGGTAATGTTTAACATGATAATACTTAGATTTCACTCCTGCTGAATCACAATGATTTCCTATTTGCCCCTTATATCTTATAAGAATAACAACATATGAGAGAAAATCACTCACTGATATAAAAACCTAAAAATCGATTAGTCTTTCTTGAAAACCATCTGCTATTTCTTGTTCTCAGTTAAGATATAAGAAAGCTAGGGATGCCTGGGTGGCTCAGTGGGTTAAGCCTCTGCCTTCGGCTCAGGTCATGATCTCAGGGTCCTGGGATCAAGCCCCACATCAGGCTCCCTGCTTAGCAGGGAGCCTGCTTCTGCCCCTCTGCCTACTTGTGGTCTCTCTCTGTCAAATAAATAAATAAAATCTTAAAAAAAAAAGATATAAGAAAGCTAAAGCAAAAAATAAGTCAAATGATGTACCTCAGTTCCAAATAGTAAGTGCCAAAAACTTTTATGAAATGTCATAGCCCCGATGTCAATAAGCCTCAAAATTCTTGCAATAATTTTAATTTCTCAGGGTAAGGACTAGAGCAGAATATACACCCCAAGCAAAGTCTTGGTCTTGAAAACCTACCAAAATCATTACTTGCCCTTCTGATTGCATTTTCTAAGCTAACTGGTTATTTAGGCATAAAGGTCTTTGATAAGAGCCCAAGTTTATTATATTTCTATCGTTAAAAAGAGTAAAGCCATACTTTTTCTATCCCATTTTTAAATTTAAATTTTACTTGTATCAACATAATTTAGCAGTGTACATGATGTCTAAGAACCTGAATTTATTATATTTCTAACTCTAAAAAGAGTAAAACCAATACTTTTTTATCACATTTTTAAATTTAAATTTTACCTATGTCAGCATAATTTAATAGCATATATGATTTCAAAATAATTTTCCCCAAAGTTATGTCATTTTTCTACTATAGTAAGGAAGTGTAGATTTCTACTGCTCCTTGATCTAAGTAAAATTAAGATAAATAATTAAACAAAGTAGCATGATGCAATAATTTACTTCAAATCTACTTTCTTCATATTATTCATAGTCCGTATCTTTTAAAATTTATTTACTTTAATGTCTATTTATAATATCATCAATTATATCTACTAAAGCAGCATGAAAGGCACACCAACTATGCTTATCATGTAGTATATATAAATTGAAATACATTTGAAGGAACATAATGCAGTTCTTGAAACTCCCAAAAGAGATTTCTAAATTTTGGCAGAGGAATTTTGTAGATTACTTAGATCTGGCCATTTTTTTAAAGATTTTATTTATTTATTTGACACACAGAGAGAGATCACAAGTAGGCAGAGAGGCAGGCAGAGAGAGAAGGGGAAGCAGGCTCCCCGCTGAGCAGAAAGCCCGAGGTGGGGCTCAATCCCAGGACCCTGAGACCATGACCTGAGCTGAAGGCAGAGACTTAACCCACTGAGCCACCCAGGCACCCCAGATCTGGCCATTTGACAGAGCAAGAACCACATATAGGTACATAACCTAAATCAACATGCCAGTAAGTGTAACTCAGGCATAGGTGAAGCTTAGGGATATAATTTATTTTGGAAATATGACAATTTGTGCTTTTCTGTAAATGTAAAGGTTGACTAACTGTCTTGGATTTATGATATACAGAAGTCAGAGTCCCAGCATGCTCAACTTAGAGATGCTCTGTCCCTGTTTCCATTGTCTTTTTTTCTATGACTTAACGTAATTAACAGTGGAGTGGGGAAAACACAAAACAAAAAAGCAAAACAAAACGCTGACCTGAAATGATATTCAAGGTCAATAGCTGACAGCAGTTAGTGACCTCTAACACATTTATAATCAAGTTACATTTGTAAACAATGGTCACTGTAGAATGATAACTCCCGTCAAATGAAGGAAAGGGAAAGAAGGGGGCTTTTTTTTTTTTTTTTTTTATAATTTATTTAAACCTGGTCTGAAAAGAAAGAGAGAGAGACTGATTCAGAGAGCTCTCCCATGAGAACAAGGTCTCGTGGCATTTCTAACCTGATTTCCAGGCCAGAGAAATTCTGATGGATACTCGAACTTTGAATGGCTCTGCACATCAAACTTATGAACCTTTGGAGAGTTATCCTTCATTAGGGCTTGACTCCAGTGGGGAATAAGCAGCAAGAACAGATGGGCTGCTAAGGCAAAGGTCTCCATGCTGATCATATCAAGACAGAGCAAACTGAAGAAAGGATATACGGAGTCGATTCACGATTGTTTCAGCCCTCCAAATGAGAAGGCTTCTCTGTTTACTGCAGGTATCAACCAATTTTTAAAGAAATGGTTAGAATTTCCTCCCCACATTTTGCACATGAAGTGAATACAGTTCCTAAGTGAAGAACAAAGCACAGGGTTTATAGTAATAATGCAAAACTAAAGGGTCAATTTAGAGAGCCCCTATTATGAATGTGATTTGTTTACTATGGGGCCAGAAGTTAAGGATGTTAAAGTTCAAGGTCACTTAGGAGAAGAGTCAGAATGAGAACCAGAGGGAAGATTCCCAAAAAGTACATGTATAAGATTCTGGGTGGTTAAAAAGTTAAGGCCTGTGTTGCAAGCACAGGCTACCAGCTCTGTTGCCAAGTTTATGAGCCATGAAGCAAACACAGCAGAAGGGACCCTCCATGGGTAGTTTATGGGAGACATAACGAAAACAGGCACATCTTTTCTCATTTTCACTGACTATTATTCTTAGTGAGCCTGTAAGACATGTTAATTCATCAACAGATAATTCTGTCCATAAATGAACAAATCAAAGGTAAGAAAAAAAAATCAGGGCACCTGGGTGGCTCAGTGGGTTAAGCCGCTGCCTTTGGCTCAGGTCATGATCTCAGGGTCCTGGGAGTGAGTCCTGCATCGGGCTCTCTGCTCAGCAGGGAGCCTCTTTCCCTCTCTCTGTCTCTGCCTGCCTCATCTACTGTGATCTCTCTCTGTCAAATAAATAAATAAAATCTTAAAAAAAAATCACAGAAGTCTCATTCCCCTTGTAGTATGAGTGGATTAAAACCTACATCTCTCATCTTTCAAAAGTTGAGTTGGTTTGATCCTAAAGGACCTAAAATCTTCACTCATGGAATATAAAACTAGTTCAACAAAAGCCCTATTTTGCTACTTGCATTCTTTTCTTCTGCATTTTACAAATCAGCCATTTGGCAGAAGATATTGTATTCTATACTCTACATGAAGGGGAAAAAAAAAAAGAATTCTTCAGAGTTTTCCTCCTAGCTCACATAACAATCTAAATGAAAGAGGAAAAAAATTACATGAATCTCTAAACAGTATTGGTGTGACTTTCTTTTCTCCATTTTGTTCACTTTCTTCCTTCCTCCGCTCCTCTTTCTATTTTTCCCTCCGTCTCTCCCTCTTTCTTTCTTACGTTCAGAGACCCCATGGGTTAGCCATTGGATCCTCTTCCATTCTCACTTCCTGGAAGTCCTTGAACGGCAAAGTGTTTGGGTCCAAAGGCAAGGAATCAAACCTGATGGGCTTGGGTGCTGAAAAGGCAAGGATAGAAATAGCCTGTTATCATGATGAGCCTGGGGGTCAGTTCTGATTCAGATCGTGCTCCCGCTAGTGCCTGTCTGTTACCTCTTGAAGAAACACTGAGAACTCGAGCCTTCCTACCTGAGAGTCGTGAGTGCAAAGACTGATTTGCCAGGTTATGTCTGTTACTGTCTGATGTGGAGTTTTATAAAGACTGGGAAAATAAAGAAGTTTCTTCTATCTCCCATTTTACCACTCATCAGGCTCTAGAAGTATTAAGTTCTCTCTCTCACTCTCCCCTTTCCTCTCTCAATCTTTGTTTCTACGTCTTTCTTCTTTCTTTTCAAAGAAATGTTTTTGTTTTTGTTTTTGTTTTAAATAAAATTGCAGACCTGAACACTGGTGTTCTGTCTCTCTCTTCAGGCTCCTTGCCACAGAGTAAATGACTTATTTATTAGGACAGAAAAAAAAAAAATGGGAAGTGACATTTTTTTTTTCAAACGTTGTCAACATGATTACTTGACCTTTGAGATAGGCTAAGGTTTAAAAAGGAAGGATTCTTTTCTAAGACTTTTCTTCTTAAGTGCCTGACACCAAATGCAGCTAATTGTCAGCAGAATTTTGAAATTCTAAACCCATTCCATGAACCTTTAGTTAGAAGCAGACCTTGGCCGAAAATGACTCGAGCAAACTTTCCTTCTTCCCTCCTCCCCTTTCCCTCCCCTGTTTTCAGTTGTTTGCCCTCCATCCATTGTATGACATCCAAGATTTCACATGGAAACACCCCATGGCTTGTTTTTCATTGCAGGTTAAAATCAACTTTAATTTTGTTATTTTTCCCCCTAAGATGTCGCCCATCCTATTAAAACGATTAGGCGTTTCTTTTGAAGAGTTACCTGAGGTAAAAATCTAATTGGCACATTGGCCATTGGAAAATGATGCCAAGGGCAGGAGTGGTACGAGCCAAGCTGATACACAGCGAGCCCTCTTAGCAGGGGCTCGATTTCATGCCACAGTTTAGGATACCATGTGCTCGGCCCAGATGATAAAGCCGGTGTGGTTGTTAAGCAAGCTTCTGAAAATAGAACTGGGTTCCTCAGTAGAGAGGAACTGACCAACATTAAATATCACATTTATGTGCAGAGCAGCCGTATATCGAATGACAAAATGTAACAAAGATTCCTGCTTGGGAGACGTTTAATGCTGAGTCTCGCTCCGTCCGAAGTTTTGGACTGCCTTTTGTTCATTATTGGAAGCTCTGGTTTTGCCAACAGGAGCCGCAAAAGCTTCCATTTAATGGTTTAAATGAAATTATGTTTTACAAACTGGGTTTTCAACGTGGTAATATGATGCATTCAACAGAGCTTAACGAGAAGACATAGGAATGGGCTTAAATAGCGGCTTCACATGTTTCCTTAGCAAAACAAAATGGCACTTTACACTCGCTGGTGTATTATAACCGAATCAGATCAGTGACGAAAAGATTGTTCTTAACCAGAATGGTATAAATTTCTGTACTCCAAAAATACTGTATTTTTTTTAAGAAAAAAAAAAAACCAAAACCTTATTCAACACTGGTGAGAGGATGGAAAGAGCTAGTAGAGACCAAATTAATAGAAGATATTTCTTTTTATTTTCCCACCCTTTATAAAACTCCACATCAGGCAGTAACAGACATAATCCTGGCAACTTGGTCTTTGCGCTCATGACTTCCAGGTAGGAAGACTCAAGTTCTCAGTATTTCCTCAAGAGGTAATTGACATAGGCACTAGCGGGAGCATGATCTGAATCAGAACTGACCCCCAGTTCATCATGATAACAGGCTATTTCTCTCCTTGCCTTTTCAGCACCCAAGCCCATCAGGTTTGATTCCTTGCCTTTGGACTCAAACATTTTGCCGTTCAAGGACTTCCAGGAAGTGAGAATGGAAGAGGACCCCAATGGGCACCCATGGGGTCTCTGAATGTAAGAAGAGAAACAAAGAATCATCTTTACAGAAGCAGTGGTCTATAGTCACAGGCTCACCATCTCAATTAAAAGATTCCACTTTTGTAATGTGAAATTTTTTAATGTGGAATTTTTTAATGTGGAATTTTCAATTCCACTAAATTAATTCTTGGGATCCAAAAGTTTAGAAGGCCTACCACGTTTCAGTGCTGTGTGCTTCTCAATGTTAGAAATGTCTCCCTTTGGTTCATTCTGAATTTTTTTTTTTTTTTTTTTTTGCTGCAAACTAAGTTTGTGTGTGTGTGTGTGTGTGTGTGTGTGCGCGCGCGCGCGCACCTGGTTATATCTTAAGCAGCCTGTTTTAGTCTTTTGAGTTTTTATTCCCTCTCTTATTACTATCACATTAGGCAAATGACTTAACCCCCCCCGAACCTTATTTAGTTTTCTCATCAATAAAATCAAGATTAATTTGGTGAGAAGTATAAAAGTACATATAAATCATCAATCAGAGAACTTGGCACAGGTTGGCCATAATAACAAAAAAATTTTTTTTTACTTTTATGATCAAAAACAAAGTTAATAACAAAAAGCCAATACTTCCAATAATCATGTTTATCCCCATTGGAAGTTCTGTCTTGGGAATCGAGATGAGTGGTTTTTATCACTGTACTGTTTGCTGTCGGAATAACTAACAAGCTTCTGTCTAGTTTTATTCACTCATGTATTGAACTAATTCGTTAAGTGCGCCAAAGATGATTTCTTAAGCATAGAACCTCCTGAATTCTATTGGGTTGGTTTCAAACTTCATCAGGAGCCTCAAACTCCATTTCTTCTATTTCTTTAGTACCCTGGGATTCCCAGAAGAGTGCTGACCAGGCAGTGGGAGAAATGTGGCATGTGAAATTTGCTAGGCACACATTGGTTGTTATCAGTGAAATTCTGCTCTGAATGAAGTTCAGGGACTTGGTTTTCACCATGCACTGGACTAGAGTAAGCACTTTTGATTTCTTGGGAGTACAGATTCAGAGAAACCTCCACCCAAAAACAATGAATTGGGTTGAGGATTTTCTGGCCTCTGCAGTGAACACTCTGCTTCAGCTGGAAACACATTCTTCTTTAGACAAGCTCTCTAATGTAATATCTTGTCGACATGCCATCATTGCTGTCCAAAAACCATTTTATCCCAAATGTCCATACACTGAAGAATGGATAAGCCAAATGTGGTATTACAGTGCAATACTGTCCACTAATTTTAAAAAAAAAAAAAAGGCATAGGGAACCTGGGTGGCTCAGTCAGCAAAGGGTCTGACTTCAGCTTAGGTCATGATCCCAGGGTCTTGCGATAGAGCCCTGCATCAGGCTCCCTATTTCTGCTTTTCCCTCTCCCTCTGCCCCTCCCCTGCTCATATTTCAATGGGCACCAGGGATCTCATTCTGGTGGCAGAAATGTCCTAACATTGGATGGTAGTGAAGCTTCCACAACTTGGTAGATTTACTAAAAATCACTGCACTGTGCACTTCAAATGAGTGAATTTTGTGGTATGTAAATTATGCCTCCATAAAGCTCTTAAAACAGCAACCACAAAAATTTCACATTTATTCATTTTCTCCAAGTTACTACCGATGGGAGAAGATAATGCCTAGTTTACTATTATCGTCTCAAACATTCTTTGCTGCAGCAAAGCCAGGACAACTTTAAAAAGCAATCACAAGGAAAGCACTGCATATTCCCATAGTCACCAAAGTCCACTTGATGTTGTCGGAGCAGGTGGTGAAAGTATGCAAAAGACAGGTCCACAAAGCACCAAGCATCCATTTGGAGACGACCGTGTAAATTATCTTTATTCCTTCTTATATTTAACTCTCTGCCTAAAATGTCAATGCAACAAAAAGCCATAGGGGAGAGTCACAGAGAACTATTTATTTATTTGTGTTTGCAGTACACTTTCTGTCAGATGTTTTACAGATTAAGCAGGGAAGGGAAAGTTCAGCACAACGCAACACAAAATGAAGGCCAAGTTTTCTTTCTATCATGACTCTATGGCCCCCCAGCCCCCTTTCCCCTTCTCCTTCTCTCTCTCTCTCTTTCCCCCGACCCAGCTCCATATTGCTTCTTTGACAAATGACAATGCAAGAGAATTTATGTTGGGTCTTGGAGATTACCACATTATCGCAAGCAAAACAGAGCCCTCCATCCTTGCCACTGGGGAACAATTGTAAAAGTCTTTGAATGTGATGCATGGGTCAAGAACCATTTCTGAAGCAGCAAGGATGTTGTTATGCTGGGACAAGTCTGGATAAAAGCCCTTGGAGAGCCAGGTGAAGACACTCTGGGTTGGACGGGGAGCATTTAGCTAGAAAGCTCATTCTGGGATGGAAAGAGGAACCGGCTCATTCCCTGAAGACCTCTGTGTTGAATGATTTAAGGCTACCTGTAGGAAATGCCTTTTGCTTTATTGCTTTTTAGTCTCCCTGCTTTTCAGGGGGGGGGGGGGAATGAAGAAACACAACCCTGGCCTTCCCTTCCTTCAACTCTTTTCAGTATTCCCCAGAAGTTTGAGTGGGAGCTCTGTCCCACCATGGCCCCTATCGGACTCTTTAGCAAGCCAGTCCATGAGTTCGGGATCCCAGGGTAAACCACAGCAGGCAACAAAGGGTTTCCGATTTTGAAGGATGTTCAATTACATGCACATGTCTTTTAAAAGTTTGCAATGCTTAGTTTATAATATTGGGCTTAAGCATTTGAAATATAAGTCACAGAACAATTTCAGGGGGGAAAAACCAAATATCTGTTTTTGGACTGAAACAGACTGGGCGCCTACACAACGTCCTTCAATTGAAAAAAAATGGACAAAATAACCTTGAGAAAGTATTCAAAAGAAAAGCTGCTTCTGAAGGTCCTATTAGCTGAACGTTTTTGCACATCTAGCTGATAACTTGATGTCCACAGGAAAGCCTGAATCAAACTTGAGTGACAGTGAAAAAGCTTGGAATGGCAGGTGATGAGGCCATCATCATACAACTCCTGGAGACTGTTTATTGGTGTCTGGGAAACTCACATTACTAGAGCAGAGTTTCTTTTATCTTTTCTTTCTTTTTTTTTTTTTTAAAGATATTATTTATCTGAGAGAGAGACAAAAACACAAGCACAGGGATAGTGGAAGAGAGAGAGGGAGAAGCAAGGTCGTGCCAAATAGGGAGCCCAAGGCAGAGCTCAACTGGGGGCTCGATCCCAGGACCCTGAGATCATGACCCAAGCCAAAGGCAGATGCTCAACTCACTGAGCCACCCAGGCGCGCCTAGAGCAGAGTTTCTTCACCTAAGAGCAATTCATATTTTGGGTACAATCATTCTTTGCTATGGGGGATATCCTGTTTGCTTAAAAGTGTCTCGTGGTGGGGCACCTGGGTGGCTAAGTCAGTTGAGTGTCCAACTCATGGCTTTCATTCAGGTCATGACCTCACGGTCATGGATTGAGCCCCACATAGGGCTCTGTGATCAGTGACAGGTCTGCTTCAGATTCTCTCTCCCTTTCTCTCAAATGAAAAAAAAAGAAAATGTCTAGTGGAATCCTAGACAACTGCCCACTACATATAGCAGCATTCTCCCCAACCAGAGATGTCAGACATTGTCAAATGTCCCACAGGAGTGGGGAGCAAAAGGAGGTCTGGTTGAAAATCACTGATTTAGTCAGTGAATAGTTATACACCCCAGTTTTGACATACACCCCAGTGTATGTCATACACCTCAGTGTCAGTGAATAGTTATACACCCAAGTTTCTACATAACTATAGAATAGTTATACACCCTAGTTTCGACAAAGCTTTTTGTCTTTGTCTTGACTTCCTAGTGAAAGCAAGATGAAGATACTGGCAGTGTATGATGTCTTTCTATGGAAATGATTGGTTTAGAAATCAAGTTTATGTATTTCTTTCAGCCAAAACTCATGTAGCTACTGAATGTGGGATGCTACAATTATACTTAGCAGGCCTTGGCATCCATTCATCATTGTTAGCAATTCTGGACCCACGTTGGGTAGCTGTTCACACAATAGTAAGAAAAGTAATAGCTACTGAACACTTCAGATGTGCCATGTACTTAGCTGTGGTCTCTACCTACAGTATGATTTGTAATCTCACAAAAGTCAGTTGATGTCTGTAACTATTACAATACCTATTTTATAGATGAGGCTTAAATAAGCTTGCCAAAATCATTCAGTGATGGAGGAATCTGAAATCATCCCATTCGAAGAAGGTATTATTTTTTTTTTAAAGATTTTATTTATTTATTTGAAGGAGAGAGAAAGAATGCAAGAGAGTGAGTGAGTATGCTCGGGGGTGGGAGGTGGGCATGGAGGGACAGGGAGAGAGAGACAGAAGCAGGCTCCCCAGTGGACTCGATCCCAGGACTGCGGGGTCATGACCTGAGCCAAAGGCAGACACTTAACTGATTGAGCCACCCAGGAACCCCAAGAAGGCATTATTAAGAAGGCTGAGGTTAAAGGCCATGAATGCACACATTTTCATAGTTCCTTTTTAAAGCGATGGGAATGATGGGCCATGTGATGTTCTTTTCCTAACCTGGAAAGGAAAATGCTCCCAGTTACTTCAGGTAACATCACAGCTATTCTCTTGCAATGTTGAAGCCTGCAGACATCAGAATGACCCTATTACCTAAGAGATCCTGAATGTCACTACATTTCTGCCATTACACATATTCTCCACTAATTTTCATTTTCTCTTATAGCTCCGTAGCTATATAGACGAAAGCCGGGGTACTTTACCAGTGCGATACTGCCCCCAAAAAGGGGACATTCATCTATGTCTGAAGACATGTTTGATCATCATCTGGAGGAGTGCTACTGGCATCTAGTGGGTAGACACCAAGGGTTATTTAAACGTCTTAGAGTACACATGATAGCCTTACACTGTACCAAGTCATCAAGCCCAAAATGTCAATAGTGCTAAGGTTGTGTGATAAATATTGGAACAAAGGAATGTAATCAGCTCTAAACAGTAAGATTCCCTGCTGTAAATTCTTTGGGAATATTCTCATAAATTGCTTGGGATATATCATTAACACTGGTTTTCTGGGGATGGCCAACTAATCATACCACTCATTCCTTCCTCATGGATTGTAAACAGATGGACAAATAGAGAAATCAAACTCCAAATCTCAATTATATTACCATCAATGCTGGATTGCAGAAAGGAGCTCAGACTGAAGCCAGCGTAAGTTTTCTACGTATTTCCCCATGAATTAACCTCACCTATGCACAAGTGGACCAAATTAGAGAAGAGCGAAACTCCCTCAAAGACCTGTGGTGGTTAATTTTATGTGTCAACCTGATTATACCACCCGGTGTTCAGATTCAACCTTATTTCTGGTGTGTCCTTGAGGGTGTTTCTGGATGAGATTAACAGTTGAATCTGTGGAATCAGTAGATGGTCCTCTCCAGTATTGGCGGACATCATCCAACCCATCCTGGCCCAAACAGACAAAACACAGAGGAAGGAAAGATTTACTCCCTTCTTGCCTGCCTGCTTGACCCAGGACATTGGTCTTCCTTGGACTGGGATTTATACCCTCAGCAACCTTGGTTCTCAGGTCTTTGGGCTTGGACTGGAATTACACCATCGGCTTTCCTTAGTGCTAGGTTCGCAGATAGCAAATCATGGAATTCCTCAGCCTCCATAATCACGCGAGACAAGTACTCATCATAAATCTCTTTACATATCTGTTGGTTCTATTTCTCTGGAAAAACCTGACCAAAAGAGGATGCTGGGATATTCAATACACAAAGTAGAAGAGAATGATTATGGCCTGCAGGCTGAGAGAGAGTGACTGCACCTGTAGTGATCTTCTCATCAGGTGGCTGATCAGTGTCGTCCCAACTCATCCCAAGAATGAGAAAAGGGGTATATAATCCAGTACATTTAAGATGGCGGGAGGTTTTTTTTTAAAGACTTTATTCATTTATTTATTTGAGAAAGAGCACAAGTAGGGGGGAGAAGCAGAGGGAATGGGACAAGCAGACTCTGTGTTAAGGGCAGAGCCCGATGCAGGGCTCCATCTCATGATCCTGAGATCATCACCTGAGTTGAAACCAATAAAAAGACATTTAACTGACTGGGCCATCCAGGTGCCCCAAGATGGCGGAAGTTTTTGTTGTCAGAGTCATGAGGGAGAGAGGATCTCCCTCAGCCCAAACATCTTATCTGAAGGAACATAAAAAATGACAAATGGAGAAAATGCAGGGGAGTCAATCAATGAGAAATTATTCACGACTGGAAGAGATTTGGTTAAATATGTCTTAGAGAAAAATGACACTAGGGAAGGGATTAGGACATTAGGAAAGGTTGGAGACAGAGAGATCTTACAGAAGATGATTTTAATGCTATAGGTGAGAAATGATGGGGTCTGAACTAAGGCAAAAGAAGTGAATGGGAAGGAGAGGAATACTATGACAGTGGTATTGAAGATAATTCAGGAAGAAAAGTCTAGAAAGAATTATCAAGTTTTTAGTTTCTAGCTCTGGGGACCTAGAAGATGTACATAATTTATTTAATAAACACTTAAATAGTGCTTACTCTGTGGCAGGAACCATGGCAAACAATTTTCAAAGGTTTACTTAGTTAATCCTAAGAGCGGCTCTAATGAAATAGAAATTTTCACTATTCCCTTTTACATATGAGAAAACTGAGGCCCATGGAGACAACATCATTAGTCCAAATAACACTACTAGTAAATGGCACATTTGCGATTCAGATCCACGTACAGAGGTCCAAAATACACAACCTTACTGTTAATAACCCACGGGTATATAAGAAAAGGGCAGATTTGTGGAAAATATAATACATTTCCTTGGACACTAAATTTTGTTTTTAGTTTTCTGTGGAATATTTGGCATTTCCCTCAACAAATTCAAAGAGTAAGTAGATTTTAAGAAAATATCAAGCAAGAACTTCTGTAAAGTCTGAAGTTAATCTAAAAAAAATATCGCAGGAAAAGACACTCTGTAAAATATCCACTTAGAATTAAATTAAAAAAATATATAATAGACCACAGGGAAATATTTCTGACCCCATCATAATAGTTATAACCCAATAATAATTTTGCATCTGTTTGTTTATAGAACAGGTCTAACTCTGTCTACCTAATAGATTAGGCAGACAAGCGAAGTATCTAACCATATTTTAAATATTTCTGTATCTCTTTCAGAGTCTTTCTTGGGAGCAACAGGCTAAGGTTGTCAATATCGGCCAGTTTCTCAGCACCACCCCCTGTCCCAACACACACATACCCAGTGACACATCTCTGTTCATGAAGACATCTGCGTCACCTGTATCGACGTTGATATTCTGGCCACATTAACTGGATTCTTCAGACCCTTTCCAGTTGCAAAATCATTTTTCCCCTAATCACAGTAATCTTCTCCTACATTAAATTTTTACGTTAAAGAAGTATGCTTCTGACTTTCCTCCTCGGATAAAGGAATCCCAAACTGGGACATCAGAGGAAAGGCTCTGCCACCATGCCAACATTTGGTGACCATGCCTTAACTAAAAAGGACAACGCAAAGGAGTAGGAATTTGGGAAACTTGGTAGGGCAGCGAGGAACATCTTTTGGGGAGGAAGTACCCTGAAGCCAAAATGCACTCCAAAGTTAACTCTTAGAGCTATTGTCACCAGAACCCTGGTTCGCTAACTTTCTAAGACTAATAATTTGTTTAATTATAGAAATGCAGAACATAAAAGATAACTTCTGGACAGCAGTTTAAAAGTTCACTTTGTTTACAGTTTGTAGGTTGGGTAAAGGTCTAATGACCAGATCAGGATATATGCCATTTAAAAAAAAAAAAGATTTTATTTATTTATTTAAGAGAGGTAGTGAGAGAGGGCATAAGAGGGGCGTGGGGGGAAGGGGGTAGAGGGCAGGTGGGGTGGGAAAGGGGAAGCAGGCTCCCCGCTGAGCAAGGAGTCCAATGTGGGGCTTGATTCCAGGACCCTGAGACCATGACCTGAGCTGAAGGCAGATGCTTAACTGACTGAACCACCCAGGTGTGCCATATGCCATTTTTATAAACACAGTAGTGATCACCAAGATAGAGCTCATTGTTGGCAGTTGCTTATGTCTGAGAATACAGATCGCAACTCTGTTATACAAAAGGACACACAGATCCCTTTCAGTTTGGATATTCTGAACTTCTAAATTATTCTTTTGAAGGTAATTATCTATACCTAGTGACACCTATCTTCAAAACTCTCTATCCTTGCTTTTGTTTTTCTTGATGTGTGATTTTGAAGAGGAACAACACAAATATTTGGTGTGTAACTCTTTAGGCAGACAGTTAACGATCTGTGTTATTTTTGCTTTTACGAAGACAAAAGAGTAAAACAGTGAATTTTATTTTGAAAATTCTCTCCTTATTGGAAGACTTAAAAAATAATAGTAACTTACACAAATAGTTTTCCCGAGTGAAGGTTGTGTTCTTTAAAGAGATAACTGACTCATCTAACATCTCGTATGCTTTGGATGTAAAGTAAATCAATGTTCTGAGAAAGCGCATTGGTGATCGTGAGCTGTTGTATCAAGGGGGAAAATAATGTGGTTTGTCATCAATCTCTCCATGTGGCATATAAGGGCTGACTTGTTGAAATTTTGTAGGCTTTTATTTACAGAGAAAACACAGACCCTGTGCTGCTCAGAGTCCTATCAGGCCACACATTCAAAGGAATCACATCTGAAAAAGAAACTGCTTAAATCATAACCTTTACAGATAATCTAATCCATAAGTAGACCAAAATTACTTTGCTCCTGTGAACAAGAACAAAACCTAAAGAATTTAATTATTTGAGAATTATTCATGAATATTTTGACCCTGGCTCAAGGTTAGAGCTGGAAAAGAGAGACAATCACTGACTGTTGCCAATCAGGGTTTCATGGAAGAAAAATATGGAATATTTCAGCCTCAGCATAACACCCCATATTTCCAAGTTTTGTTTAAAAAAAAAAAAGAGGTGTTGCTAGAGACAAGTGAGACTTCAGTGGAAATAGAACTAAAAGCAGACCCTCGGAGAAAGAAATGGGATATGGACTGTTGCTGGGAAAAAATAATTACCATGATGTGTGTTGTTTAGTTATAATGCTCAGATTGTAAATTATACTTCGTGAGAAACATATGGCTACGTGCTAAACATCCATATGCCATACTTAATAAAACTGAATTCCGTTGATCTATCTTATACTACTGATCTTACTTAGTGGCTGGAAGTCCATAAAAGTACAAGTAAGTCATACACACACACACACACACACACACAGTCACACGCTGATGCATCTGGTGGATGCAAGTAATTTGTATGTACTTAGGGCTTGATACTGATGGCTTTTGCCAAACTTATGGAAACAGCCTAACTAACTTGTCTTGGGCCATGATCTGTTCCCTTGCTTCTATGTCATCCAGGCCTTAGATGACGAAAGTCGTCTGTACCATGGCAAGAAAAGAGGATTTAACACTATACAGACATGATACGGTTTTGAATTTTGAAACTCGAGATTATATTTTCTAGTCAATAAAGTAATTTCTTAAAAGATTTATTTATTTATTTGAGACAGAGAGAGCATGGATGGGAGGGGCAGAGGGAAACAGAATCTCAAGCAGAGCCTGACTTGGTGCTCGATCCCACGACCCCAATATCAGGACCTGAGCTGAAACCAAGGGTTCTGACACTAAGCTAATTTCACCACCCAGGCACCCAGAATAAAGTAATTTTTTAAAGAAAAAAATATTAGCTCTTCTACCTTTTAGTGTTGGTATTTTGGATAAGTAATTTAATTCCTCAGCATCAATGTAAAGTGGATAATACAATCTACCTTTTAGGGCTGTTAGGAGGATAAGGAAATTGATATTAAAAAGTAGCATGGTTTTAGGTGCATGCTTAATAAATAATAGAGGGGTTTTTTTCTCTCTCATTGTACACTGGTTACCAGTGAACAGAGCAGACAAATGCAGAGTTCCAATACAGAGAAACTATCTGTGGTTCTGTGCCCACAACCATCTCCAAAACTTGGGTTGTCCTTCTACCACTAGCCAGTCTTTAATAAAAGCACACCGACTGGACATATTTCCTAGGTAAGAAAGGTGCCATTAACCAAAACTTTATACATTTTTCTCAAGTTTAGGATGAACAAACACGACATAATTTAAACCTGAGGAGCACTTAAAAGAACACCTGGTATATAAGATAGAGATGTATAGCCTTGATGCTTTTTTTCTAAGTGCTTTCTCTGGATAACCCCCATTTAATTCTCACATCCTGATGGACTAGATTCCACCACTCCCCATGTTTTATATAGAAAGAAACTAAAGTTAAGTAGTTCAGTTAAGTAACTTCCTCAAGGTTAATCCAGTGGGAAGTCACGGTCTTGGAAAGCAAACCAGGGTAGATTGTCTGACTTCCTCAGGACTCATGCTCATATTTGCTATTTCTGGAAATAGAGACTAAAAGCAAGTTATTAACATCTTCCCCAGAAATGGTCTATAAGGGGTTCCTGTTTAGTGGTATTCTTACTGCTTAAATATGTTTTAGCCTTGGTTCCTAATTTAATAATAATAAGAGCTAGAATTTATTAGATCTTGCCTGTGTGTCAGCCACTCTACCAGACATTTTACACTCATGGGATTAATTTAATTCTAATGCAAAAGCTATGTGATAGATACTGTTCCTGTTCTATGAGACAAGAGAGTTAAAGGCAGAGAGTCTGCCCCAATCTATTTAATTCCAAAGCCAATGATTTTAACACAGAAGTTATGGGAAGAACCAATGATCATATTAAAGTGATCAACATAAGAGAAATGCAAGTTGAAACAGTATAAGGTATTACTGTAGATCCATCAGAATCACTAAATTTGAAAGACTAACAAAACCACAGATGGAAGGAATATGGAAAAACTGAAATGCTCATGCAGTGCTGCTGGGCTTTAAAATGGCACAATTATTTTAGAAAAGTTATCAGTTTCTAAAAAATTAAGTATACACCTATTCTGTGGCCCAATAATTCCACTCTTAGGATTGCATACAAGAGTGTTGCCTACACTCTGTGGCAGCCATTTTGATTCAGGGAACATTTATTGAATATTTACTAGGTACTGGGTAGGATGTGTATTAGTTAGGGTTCTTCATAGAAACAAAACCAGTAATATGTATAAAAAGAGATCTACTATAAGGAATTAGCTCATGTGATTCAGGAGGTTGAGAAATTCAGAATCAGCTGAGCCCGTGGTTCTTGTCTAAGACCAAAGGAGTACGAAGTAGGTGCACTAATGGTTTAAGTTCCAGTTCAAATTCAGTCCAAAGGCAGGCGAAGATTAATGTCCCAGATTAAATCAGTCAAGCAGAGAGAGAGAGAGTATTTTTATTCTACTCAGGCCTTAATGGATTGGATGACGTCTACCTACAATGGGGAGAACAATCTTCTCTTCCCAGTTTATAGATTCAAAGGTCAATCTCATCCAGAAACCCTTTACAGATACGCCCAGAAACAATGTTTGACCAAATACCTCAGCACATAAAATTAATCATCACACATGTTAAGCAACCTAACTCATTTTGTGCATCATGAAGTACCCCCACTAGGATGACCATATACCCCAATGTGTCTGTATTGGTATTACTATTAATAGTGCATCTTCTCACTTTCAAAGAGTCCAGTTTGGATAGCAAACAATTTGGTTGCCAAAATTCAAATCCATGTGTTCCTTCTTATGATCTTATTATCAGCTATGGCATAATTTGAGGTTAAAACTTTATATCATCCTTGATCCTCCTTCTGCCAAATGACAGAATAAGGCTGATGATCAAAATGCACTTAAATGTTTTCCATTTCCATATTACCCAGGAAACAAATATCTACAATTGATTGAGAATGAGCATGTGTACATATATGTCTTTCTATTAAAATGGCCTATTTGACATGTTTCCAAAGAAGACATACATACGGCCAACAGAAAGATGAAGAGATGCTCAACATCACACAGCATCAGGGAAATATAAATCAAGACTACAATGAGATACCACCTCACGCCTGTAAGAATGGCTAGTATCAAAAAACCCAGAAATAACAAGTTCTGGCAAGGATGTGGAGAAAAGGAAACCCTTGGGTACTGCCAGTGGGAATGTAAGTTGGTGCAACCACTATGGAAAACAGTATGGAGTTTCCTCAAAAACTTAAAAATAGTGACACCATATGACCCAGTAATTCCACTACCCAATTTATCCAAAGAAAACAAAAACACAAATTATAAAGGATTTGTGTCCCTCTATGTTTCTTGCAGCATTATTTGCAATAGCCAAGCAAACCAAGTGTTTACCTATAGATGAATGGATAAAGAAGCTGTGGTGCAGATATACAAAGGATTATTTCTCAGCCATCAAAAACAGTGAGAGCTTGCCATTTGTGACAATACAGATAGACCTAAAAGGTATTACATCAAGTGAAATAAGTAAGACAGAGAAAGAAAAAAATGCCATATGATTTCCCTTGTATGTGGTATCCAAAAATCAAAGCAAATGAATAAACAAATAAAATGGCAAGCAGACTCTTAAATACAGAAAACAAAATGGTGGTGGCCATAGGGGAGGTTGGTGGGGGGAAAGACAAAATAGGTGAAGGGAATTAAGATGTGCAAGCTTCCCGTTATAAAACAGAGAAATCAAGGGGATGAAAAGTACAGCATCGGAAATACGGTCATTAATATTTTAATAATGTTGCATGGTTACAGACACTGATTACATTTATCATAGTGGACACTAAGTAAGGTATAGAACTGTCGAGGCGCCTGGGTGGCTCAGTTGGTAAAGCATCTGCCCTCAGCTCTGCTCATGATCCCAGGGTCCTGGGATCGAGTCCCACATCGGGCTCCTTGCTCAGCAGGGAGCCTGCTTTCCCTCCCTCTCTGCATCCTCTCTGCCTACTTGTGATCTCTGTCTGTCAAATAAATAAATAAAATCTTTTTTAAAAAAGTATAGAATTGTCAAATCAATATATTCTACATCTGAAGCTGATATACCATTGTCAACTGTACTTTAATAATAAATAAAAAAATAAATAAAACTTTTAAAAAGGCCTATTCGAATGTCACATTTGCTCTTAACTATCAGGATATTATCTCTCATTGACAAAAAGGCAGTCTCCTTGTATAAACTGTTCTAGAACTTTTTTCTTATATCTTAATTTTGTATTCAATTAAAAAGCAGTTTTAGTGTGCATCATCGAATACGATTCTTGAAAGAATCACTTACCGTAAACAGAGTAGTCACCATCTGTCCAGGACTCTTGGCCATAAGATTCCCTGTTCTCTCAAATCTAATGAGGGCCGTGCCACCTCCTAAATTGTTCTTACATATACATGCCTTCCTTCCCCACAGCCACTTTACTTGTTCATTGTCACCGTCATTTTGGTCCTCTACCCCTTACTATTTTTCATGTTGCTAGAATTCTCTTCTTTCAAGTGACCCTTTGTTGATTCATCTCCAAAATAAAAATCTGATCATGTCTTCCTCTTGCTTAATCAATTCACCGGTTTCCTGTAGCCCGGCGTAAAAGGGACTTTCATTACCCAGGTCATGGTCTTGTTCCCTGACACTCTCTCCCTCACATTCTGTTCTGGCCACTCAGAACTGATTGAAGCGTTCCCAGGATATCTTATATTTCCCTTACATTCGTGTTTAGGAGCTCTAGAAATGCTATTCCCTTTTCCTGAAACTCAGTCCCCAAACTAATTATTATTTGCATTTCCAGGGTCTGCTTTGATATCATATTCTCTTTTATACCTTTCCTGGTCCTCAAAGACTCCAGTTGCCCATAACATCTGGCGAACATCACACCCTAGCAGTTATTAAACTATGTTCCATCACCTTTATGATTCTTTGACTCACCTTTACTCTTGCATACTTTTCTGTGTCCAGACAACAGACTCTCTGATGATGGCATGAGGTTATGGTCATTTTAGTCACCATCATATTCCCCAGGACCATTTGCACTGCCTGATACAATGTTGAGGCTCAGTGAACTCTTCTTGAACAAATTCATTGATGAAGTACAGTCCATCGGCTACCCAATTAAAAAATAATCACTATATAACTATATAAATAAATACATAAAATGATATAATAAAAGACATTACAAGAAAGAATAGGATTGGAGAGGCAAGTGGAGGGTGTGATGCTTTAGATAAGGTGACCCTAAAGGTCTTTTCTAAAAAGGCTTGAGCTGATGTCTAAATCCCAAGACCCAAGGCCAAACACAAATAAGTAAGAGTTTGGTCTTTACATTTGCTCTGGCAGGAAGAAGAAATTCTCTGAGGCCATGGGATACTGAGCACATAAGTTTGGATGAGGCACATGTCTGGAAAATTTCAGGGCATGGAGAATCCACCCATGGAATCGTCCTCATGGGGAGGATGTGAGCATATGGGGCACACTAGGGATAGAGCAAAAAAGTTCAAAGATGCTAATAGGAAGTAGAAGAAGAGGCAAAGAAAGATATGGAGGTACTGAAGATTAAGTTCTGACCATAGAGAACTTTAAACCACCACCACCAACAACAAATCCAGCGACATTTACTTTGCCAAGGAAACAGGACTCTCTCCCACCCAGAGATTATTATTTGGGTGTGTTTTCCCTAGGAAGAAAGCAAAACTGCCAACAACCACAAAAAAAAAAGAAATATATATATATATATATATATATATATATAATATAAAATACATATTATATATTTTTATTCAAATATTTTATTCAATATTCAAATACTTTCTCTCTACAAACAAAAGTGAAAGCTAATTAAACTTCTAAAACACGCGAATCTATTCATTTTCCTCAGAACCTACACATTTCTGCTTTCCAAAGGGAGTGTGTCGTTTTCATAAAATTCTGAAAGCTTATCCCAATAAATGTGTTCTTTTCACTGAAGCAAATGATTACATTTATTTTTTCAAAAACATTAAGAAGGTGATGAGATCATTTATTGTTGCTAAACTTTAATAGCGTCTAAGTAAGGGGGTCGGTATTTTTTTTTTCCTTGTTTGTCTGTTGTTTTTTCCGCTCCTGCTGGACCAGTAGCAGCCTCCAAATGACATGATGCTAAATCAGAATTTTTTTTCTTTCCAATTTGAAAAGGAAAAAAAAAAAAAGCGAAACCTCACCTCAGCACCAAATGAGGCAGTTCATGCTGGTTTTGGAAAAGGAATTAGCTCCAGAGAGAAAAATAACAAAGTCCGCTCTGAGGTCTTTCCTATATATCGAGAAGGCCAGTTTGGAAAGGAAATGCGGAAAAACAAACAGAAGGTACCCAGGCTTCTTTATCATACCTGCAGAAGGATATGCTACAGCCTACACAGTCGTACCCTGGCGCCGGGTCTTCATTATATTTTCTCTTTTAAAATGGCACCCACGGCTCTATAAAATGATCTATTGGGACTTCAAAGCCGTGGCAATTGCATGTGGCACAGGATGTACACAATTAATTATGTGATGCTTAAATGACAGGGTGTAGGAAAAATAGGGGAGAAGAAGAAAAAGTTAAAAAAAAAAATCCAAAGTAAACTCAAAGACCTGGTTGTCTGCCTGCCAAGAACCAGTAGCAGATAAGGCCTCCAGTTGCCGTGGAAACTCGGGCCTCCAGGAGCCAGAATCCAATTTCAGAAACCACAAAATCAACATAAACGTGTGCAAAAATAAAAAGGTTTGTTTGGCAAGTAATAAGGAGAAGGGTACCAATGTATAAAACACATGAACCAAGGTGACCTCGGCCAAGCGAAGCCGTAATGACGATGATGTCCGTGGCGGGTTTGGCACCTCCCAAAGGAGCGGTAACAAGGCACAGTCCACGCTGCTTTCTGCTATCAGGTAATTGCTACCTTTTTGAAATATTAACCGTCCACTGCCTCTTCCCATCCCTCACCTCAAAAAACATAACACCGCCCTTCCTGTGAGCGAGGCCGGTAGACCTTGATTCTAACCCAAGGGGCCAGAAAACAGCTAGATTTTTCGCTCGTTTCTTAGATCAGAAATCACATGCTATCCCATCCAGGACAAAGAAAAATGGATCTTATATAGAAACTTTATCCCTTCTGCGGGATCTGCAAGGAATTACAACCTAAAGTAAGAAGCAGGCTCCACGCGCGAGCTCTGAGTAATTGCAAAACTTCATGTTTTCTGGACTCTTCATTTAATTTGCTTAAGTTTGGCATAAAGAAGTATCATCTAGGGGCACCTGGGTGGCTCAGTGGGTTAAAGCCTCTGCCTTCCGCTCAGGTCATGATCCCAGAGTCCTGGGATCAAGTCCCGCATCGGGCTCTCTGCTCAGCAGGGAGCCTGCTTCCCTTCCTCTCTCTTCTGCCTACTTGTGATCTCCGTCTGTCAAAAAAATAAATAAAATCTTAAAAAAAAAAAAAGAAGTAGCATCTAAAATAAAAGCTCTTTGATGGGCAGACAGCTTTTAATTAATTCTATCCTCCCAGAAATTATTTACATAGGCAACATTATTTTTGTGATTTTCCTTCATTTTCTTTAGAGATGAAATGTTCTAGACTCACTTCTTCAACAGGCTGATTGCTGGTTTGCTCAAGTAGGACCAACTTTGTGTTCTGTCGAGCGCTAGGCCTAGGAGACTTTTGGTATGAATTTCAGAGAACTCCCAAGCTTGAGGTCATAGAGAAAATGCACCAGCATATTTGGTACTGAGGAAGTTTCTTTTCCAGGAGGAAAAAAAAAATGAATTCCCAACAGATAAATACATAAAGAAAGAAACCAAACCCAACATATAGAAATGCCAAATATATATCAGTTCACTACAGAAACACCCCATCTCCTTTATTGCTCAATCCTAATGTTTTAGTCTTCAACTCGACACATTTAAAATGTATGTAATTCCATTTACAAGAACCTATATTGTCTATTGCTCGTGTAGAAGACTCCACCTCCCGGGCAGAGACTCTAAGGCATCTAACACATCAATTCCTTTGTCAGACGGGCCCATGGCTAAGGCCCATCTCCTCATGGCTGACCACTGTGTAAGCAGGACAACTAAGGAAAAACTCAAAATCCTCAGCCTCCATTTTGGAGACTAAAGGAATGGTCAGCCACAGTGATGAGAAATACTTTCCTTCTGGAAACCGTAAGTGGCAGGGAGAAAGCCCAGACCTTTAGTTCTTCAGCACTGTGCTGTATTTTGATCTTCAAGTATCTGTTATTAAGAGCAAGGTTTGCCCAATAGAAAATTCTACAAGGAGCAGAGAAAAATCTGTGTGGCCCTAACCATGGGGACCTAATGATCTCAAGAGTGAGGGAGAGTTGAGAATCAGTCTTTTTGCTTTTGAAATTCCTTAGGGCATTATAAGAAAGGGAGCCCAATACTAAGAAGTGTTCATTTGACTCTGTTCAAAAGTAGATATGCCACACCATTTTCTCACTAAAAGTTGCAACTTCATTTTTTTTTAATTCACTTATATTGAGTACCCACTTGTTGGAAATACTAATGGTGTAGTCCTATAAATCAAAGTTTATGCAAGTCTTAAAAATCATGTTTCAAAGAATATTGAATGACTTTAGAAAATTCTGATATATCATGAATGAAAAGAAAATTCAGGATCTGTAATTTAAGGCCCAGAGTAAGGGGCAGTTGGGTGGCTCAGTCAGTTAAGTGTCTACCTTCAGCTCAGGTCATGATTTTGGGGTCCTATCCCCATATCAGGCTCCCAGCTCAGTGGAGAGTCTGCTTCTCCTTATACTTCTATTCTCCCCCCCCAACACTGGTGCTCTCTCTCAAATAAATAAATAAAATCTTTAAAATAAAATAAGCCTTATGATAAGATATTTGAGAAAGAGGTTGAAATAAATATACAAAAATTAAAAAGTTATTTCCTTCAATAGAATGATAGCTGATTATAGTTGATTTAACTTCCTTTTTATAATTTTCCATAATTCCAAATTTTATCTACTAAATATGTTTGTCATTTGATTGTTAGAATAAGCTAATACTTGTTATTTGTTAAAATAATTCAGACAATCAGCATTCAAGGTCAAGTTAAGGCAACCTACAATATTAAAATATATTTACACTTGCATTTAAAAAAAGGAGAGATAATGAAAATAAATTAAATTCTATAATAACAGTAATCCTACAATGTGTTTTAAGTATCATGCATAGATTAACTTATTTAATAACATCCTCATAACCACCCAACAAAGTAGGTAATCAATCCTATTACTTCCTTTTTACGAACAAGGAATCTGAAGCACAGAGAGGCCAAATCGCTTACCTGAGGTCACTCAGCTTGATCCTGGAGGAGCTGGGATTTCAGTCCAGGTGGTCTGGTACCAGAGGCTGTACATTCAGGCCCCACATGGTAGGATGACTGCAAGAAACAAAAATGGAATTTGCCTTTGGGTGCATCTCTCTCAAAGCAAATTTACCTTTGGGTTCATCTCTCTCAAAGCAAATTTGCCTTTGGGTTCATCTCTCTCAAAGGAAATTCTGGAGATTTACCTTTCTATTATAAAAACACAAATAAGCATTTAACTGACTATACCGATGGTTTCCTAGGCCTACACTTTAAGAGGAATCGATTGTGAAAGTTAACTAATGCAAAAGTGGGCAAGACTTTCAACTGTGTTATTGGAGAATATACAGACCTAAAACCCAGTCTAGAAAATAAAAGGAAGCAATGAGTCCTTACTCGTGCTCATGAGGCATGGCTTTTCAAAGTGTTCATCTTTCTGTGGGGAAAGGTGCATAAAGAGGTGTTTCCTTCCTAAGAACAAGACCTGTTGCTGGTAATAGCCCCAGATCTTATCCCATTGTCTCTGCATCAAAAACCACTACAAAGGTCAGAGTGGGACAGAGGAGTAGAGTCAAGCAAAAATCTCTTTGGCAAGATCATTTCTTCCAAGGGGACATCATTCGTCTAATAATGTTGCACATTAAATCAATTTGCACCAAGAAAATGAAAGCCACACATGGTGATATATAGCCTATGGGAGCTCCCCAAATGAGTCCCAGCCCCAGCCAATGTTTTAGTCTCTTGCTACTTCTTTTATTTTACACAGAAAATTAAATTTTAGCAGTTGAGTTCTATTTTCGTTGAGAATGTCTATTAAAAGTCTGGCTGTAATATTTATGAATACCAAAACAAGACCACCAGGGCACATAGGTACTAAAAGCAAGTCTCAGTCACAGATCTACCAAGCAGTTCCTCAGACATTAATAGTAAAATAATAATAATAATAATAATAATAATAATATAAAAGTCATTAGCTAAAACTATAATAGAGGGGTTCAAATTGGAAGAACAGATTTTAAAGGAAAGAAAAAAATGTAAATTTTGCAAAAAATGTCCTTTATGTAATTTAGAAACCCTGGCCTTCCTCTTGCTTGGATCCTGGGATGGATAAAAGATGTAGACTTGGGTTCAATGATAGGCTCATCAGATTTCATGACAAAGCTTTCAAGAAGATATTTTAGAGGAAACACTCAAGTATTCCCTGAAAAGTATGTGAAAGTCTCAACTGCAAGCATGTTAATGCAAGAATTTTTTCACCCCCAAGTTGTTTTCTTGCCAAAAATTTTGCTGAATTCCTAGTGGCTTTTATTTTATTTTGTTTGGTTGAGGAAGGGTTGGTTTTCAGATTGTCTTGGGATACAGAGAGGAGAAGAGGACAGACAATTTACTGTGAAATTGTTAGTAGCCAGTGCTGAGCATAGATAATAATGATAAAACACATTAAAGATATGCCATCTCATAGATGATAATGTGAACTAATGGAAAGACAGGGTTCAATTTGAAAAAAAGAAAAAAAAAAAGGAGTTAGTTCTCTATGGTATTTTCCAGTAACATATTGCCATCCACAGTTTCATCATTTGTTAAGTTAAAACTGAAGACCATCTTTGCCACTGGAAAATATAAAATCATTTTTACAAGATGAATTAACCTGAATCTTCAGTTAAAAAAATTAACCATTGATTTCCAGTTCATCTTTGTGAGGTGATCTTTGTTTTTTCCCTGGATAACTTTATAAAAAGATAGTATTTTCTAAGCATTAGAAGCATTAGAAGCATGTAGTCTCAGGACTACAGCATGTACCATTAAATTATTCTATCGCTCTCCCCAACCCAAAGGCACAAAAGGAGGAGGAAAAGACAAAGAACGAGAAACTGAGTCTTTCTTCACACATTCCCAAGTCACAAAGCATCACCCTATCCTCTCATGACGCTCCTCATCTCTCCTCTTCCCTTTTGCTACCCTCTCTTCTAACCCCTGGGAATGGGCCTTCCTTCATCTACGTGGACTGGACCTTATCAGAAGTTTCTGTGTTTTTACGTTTCTGAGCCCAGGAGCAAGGTTACACAAACACTGGCCTTGGGATGGCAAAAGTCTTTATGGTTCCCGCCAACAAACTGACTTTTTCCTAAACACTCCTTCCCCCTCCATCCCTTCCCTTTTTTTTCTGTAAAGAAAGAAGGCCTCTTATTGAAGCTCCAGGCATAGGGAGAAAAACGACGAGAGAACGTGGTGATATGGAGCAAGCTGGTGAGAAAAATGTGCCAGAGTTCTTAATGGGTTTTGTTCTTCTGTTGAGTTTAATTCAGTAGCCTTTTCTGTGTTGCTGGATTGGCTTAATCAGAAGGGATTTAGGTACAACATCATGCCTTGATTCACCAACTCTGTGTGTGTGTGTGTGTGTGTGTGTGTCCCATGAACAGGGTGATTTTTAGACTGTAAAGAGCCGCTGGCTAAAAATCTTTCCACAGGGAAGAAAGGGCATGGTTTTCTTCCAGTCAACTTTCAAAGGAACAGCTCTGTCATCTGAACCCAGAGCTAAGGTGGCCCACCTAGACTTTGCAGGGCTGATCTGCCTGAGTCCATTTCTCACTCTGCCTCCAGAATGGCAAAATGCCAAACACTCTCTCGGTAATCTCCCGCACTCGGCAGCTTCCAGTTTTCTCTATCATTCACCTCTGTAGACCTTTTGAAGAGTACTTGCTCTGGTTTTGCTCACTTCCCTGCCATTCTTCAGAATGCATTTTCATGATTTTGGGAAAGTAAAAGAATGTTAGATTGGGAAATCAAAAATCCTGGGACCAAAGCTATAAATCTGAACACGGAAGAGAGACAGAGGGTGAGGATTCCCATCCCCCACACCCCACCATATCTTTTTTGCCATCAATGTTCACCATTTCTTTTACAGAACTAGAACTTTTGAGGATTACAAAGTAATTTGGCCTTCACATATTCCCTGTTCTTTGGGTAGAGAAAGAGCTATGAAATACACACTCAGGCCCAGTGAACTTTATTCTGAACATGGCTGATTTCTGAACTAGGCTCATAGCAATCCTCAATAACATAGGTTAGTTGAATTAAAGAATGTGGTCTGTCTGAGTGGGTATGGTAAGCTTCCCTAAAGCAAGTGCTTGAAAGGATTTTTCTGAGTCAGTTATATGAACATTTTAGACCAAGATCATCCATATGAGTTTATGAAAGGGATAGAGGAGACAGATTTACCTTGGAGGAGAAGAGGGAGGTTGGTAGGCAAGAGTTTAGAACCTGAGGTGACTACGTGGAGCTTCAGACTTTGTTGGCCTCAGGTTGAAGGTGGAATGTAGTAAAACTCAAGATGCCAGGCTAAAAGTCTAGTCAAACAGGTGAGCCACTCATGATGGAGAAAAAGTAGGGAGTTGAAGCCTGTTGCTTGGTTGGGCTCCTATGGCACAGACATAGTAGACAGATGCCAATCTTCCAACTGCATCCAACAAAGCTCTCTTTGATCCAATTCTGGATAAAATGGAGCTGCAGATAGCGGACTGTCTTGCTGCTATATAGAAGAGGGAAGAGAGAATCAGGAAAGAATCAACGCAGAAGATGTGCCCAAAGTGTAGGTCTGAGGGGGCTGTGACAAAGTATGAAGGCCTGAATATGAGGATGGGGGTGAGGAGTTGGTAGGGGAGGAAAGAACACTTGGAAGAACAATAGTCCTTAGCTGTCTTGTCTTTTATTAATGCAACATGGAAGTAAACATCCCCTTCCTAAAAGTGTGCAACTGATTAAGAAGCCTCTTCCTTCCTTAATAAAAAGACCATGGGGGGAGCACCTGGGTGGCTCAGTTGGTTAATCCATTGCCTTCAGCTCAGGTCCTGATCTTGGAGTCCCGGGATCAAGTCCTACACTGAGCAGGGAGTCTGCTTCTCCCACTGACCCTCCTCTCATGCTCTCTCTCTCTCACAAATAAATAAATAAAATCTTAAAAATAAATAAATAAATAAACAAACAAACGAACCATGGTAATTTCTTCAGATGGCTCCCAATTATACGTGCATTTTATAATGATAATTTACTGGAAAGTCTTAAATACGACGGAGTGATCAGAAAATTATGTTTTATCTTGTGTGTTTCCTTCACGTGGTATCTTTGATGATACAGAGGAAGTGGCTGATAACAACTTAGCTTTACAAACTTTCCAGTCAATCTGGTACACATATTATTTTGGTCATCTCATAAAATAATAAATCTTTTATGTATCCATAAAACGTTTATTCCACGAGTTTATTCTGAATATTATTATTTTATGTGGCTAATGCTCAATCATACATAGACTATTTTTTAAAATGAATCGACTGTATAATCACTTTTGCAGGCACTCTCATTGCCTGTGAGCCGGAAGATCACATTATGAGCTATATTAAATGTGTGTGATTACTATACCTTATGAAGAATATAATCCAGAAACCTTTAGACTCTAGATCACCACTGACAAAGAAATGGGATGATATTTTCATAGCACTATAAAGAGCATGAGTTTCCTAAGCCAGGAGCACTCATTTTAACAGTGTTCTTTTCCAACAGATTTCCATTTATTAATGTATATTTAGTATATTATCCAATACATGTGATCTATATATGACTAAGTTTTAAATCACCATAACTATAAATGCCAACTTATAAAAGGTTTGAGAAATTCCATGAGTCCAGGAAAAGGGAGAAGACTAAAAAATTTCTAAGTACCTTCGATTTCAATTAATTAAAAGTTTGTATGCGAAAGCAACAACTGATCCTCCATTCTGAGTAAGATAGAGATTACTATATGTGACAAACAGAAGACCCTGACTAATTTAAAAACAATGATGTTAGTTTGGAGGACATGGCAAAATCTTACTCAAGGCAAGATTTTTAATTCCTTCCCTCCCACAGTATTGTGCCAAGGTCCATGATGGTTTAAGATAGGTAAGCTATTGGCTTACCAGCCTATAGGAACATGAACCCGGAGCCTTGTAAGATCTTTTATGGCCCTGTGAGTCTGTGAAATGTTGTAGTTCGTTCTTTGCTATCACCTCACACACAGCACTAAATGTATTTGCTGGCTGACTTCCCTCTTTCTGTCAATGGTGCCACCATTCTTCCAGCCACCCAGGCTTGAAATTTTGGAGTTAGTTTTCATTCTTTTGGCTTCCTACCCCTTAGCCCAGTCACTTACCAAATTTATTCAATGCTTTTATGTCTCTTTCCCATCCAAGCCTATCTTGCTTGTCCCACTGCAAGACCTTAATTCAAATTCCTATTATTTCATGCCTGTTCAATTATAGTACTCTTGTAATTGGACCCTTTTTTCCAACCAACTGGCCCCATGTGCCACCACTAGATTAATCTTCTTTAAATATTATTTTGATCATGTGATTCATCTTCAGTGTCTCTGTCTTGTGTTCATCTGTTGTGCAAGCTGCTGATCAGTTCAGCAACAAAAGGGGTGTGTGATTAATTACATTTGGGGAAGACTGCCTGCGGTGACCTCTCTAGGAAATCCACCATACTTCTCAGCATCTCGGGGACTGGAAGAAGAAATCTACTAATGGGAAAACCTAGTTCATTTTATTTCACTTTCCCATTTTTCAAATTTAGCTGTATATGGAAACTTTTTTTTCCCACATAAAAATCATTAACATCTCTGAGACTGAATATTTTAAATAACATACTTTGGGAAACATTCATATCATAATACTCCAACTCCTTAGCTTGACATATTTTTTTCATAATTGTGCTCCATTTGGTCTGGTCTGTTATTACACTACCCACCCCCCTTCCAACACCAGCACCACATCACACTCTACACTTTCTGATCAGACTTATCCTTTTGTCATTAACTTTTACTGGTTAAATTTAAAAAAAAAATCGTTTGTATCCTTCAAGATCTAATTCAATGTCCCCTCTTTTATGAAGATTTTGTAGTGCTCCAGTTGCAAAGGTTAGAAGGTCTCCCATGATTCATGGGACACAACAATGGTAACAGTTATGGAGTAATTCTCAGTCCATTCAACTCAGTTTAGTGGAAATCTGTTAAGTCCCTTCTAGTCGCCAGGCACTGATGAGAGGAAGTAGATGATGGAAGGCCCTCCACTAAGGGGCTCAGTGGAGTGTTTGAAGAATTGGAGCTACTGCTATAAAAATGATATGCAAAGTACCATGGAAACCTAGTTCACTCTACTTGGACATCGTTGGGGGTTGCTCATGTAAAGCTATGGAAAGATGGTCTCTGAGCCAGCTCTGGTTTAATCAAAACATTAAACAATTATCGGCATTAGGTAATGAATTCTAGATAACCTATACTCTTGTATTGGACCCAAAACCTGTACCATCAGGCCGTGCTTCATGAGACAGAGGACCCTCGGTCACCATTACCTGCTACGAGTTCCTCATTCAAGTTGAAAACTATTCCCAAATAACTCTTGAGTTACTTATTCTTCAGACTACAGAAACCCAGGTCCTTTTATCTTTTCTCAAAGGTCTGATTTTCTAGTCCTTAATTTAATCATCATCCTGTTTCTCTGAACTCCCTCCAAAGCCTCCATCGCTTACTATGCCGTGTCAACAGCGGAGAATGTCAGGCACAACCATACAACATGGGGAGGGTTGATTTAGTTAAGAACCCAGCTCACAAACACTTATTCAGAATATCTCAATCCTGTAGTGCAAAACTTGGCTGTGGCTCAAGAGTGTTTTAATGACCTGTTCAGACAGCATTACATGAGGGTGATGATTTTTTAAAAATTCTTCTGGGCATAATATTAAACTGCAGAAACTCCCAAATAAGTACATCCACACAGCACCGAGTATTTAAGAGCTATTTATGATTTCCACTATTTATGTGTTTAAATAAGTATGACACATTCAAAATATTTAAGATATATATGTATGTGTGCATACACATAATACATATATACCATAATAAATATACATTAAATATCTACTTGTATAAAATTAAATAAGGCATGTAATGGTTTTTTTCACACGATGTAAGTGTTGAGGGTTTTGTGTGTGTGCGTGTTCACATGTGGTGGCGTATTTCTCACTACTGCATGGAGAAGGAAAGTAGAATATATCCTTAATTATAAATGAGCACTGGGTGTTATATGCAACTGATAAATTATGGAACACTACATCTGAAACTAAGTATGTACTGTATGTTGGCTAATTGAATTTTTTTAAAGATTTCATTTATTTATTTGACAGACAGAGATCACAAGTAGGCAGAGAGGCAGGCAGAGAGAGGGGAAAGCAGGCTCCCCGCTGAGCAGAGAGCCTGATGCAGGGCTCGATCCCAGGACCCTGGGATCATGACCTGAGCTGAAGGCAGAGGCTTAACCCACTGAGCCACCCAGGTGCCCCTGGCTAACTGAATTTAAATATAAAATAATAAAAATAAAAAGTAATAAAATAATAAATATGCAACCCAAAATCATCAAATTTTAATTTATAAATTTGTAAAACAAAAGGCAGAAGGAAAAGACATCTCACAAATAAAGGAATAAGAATTACATTCATAGGAGATTTCTTAAAAGTAACAAGAGAAATGAGAAATCAACAATAAGGAGGGCATGGGATGTGAGGAGCACTGGGTGTTATATGCAACTAATGAATCACCGAACAGTGTATCAAAAATTAATGATGTACCAAATGTTGGCTAATTGGATTCAGATTAAAAAAAAAAAAGAAAACAGAAATGAGAAATAAAGGGAATCTTTAGAGTGCTTGAGAAATCAAACAAAAGTGCACTTTTATTAATATTAAGTGCACTGGGCTAACCCAGCTTTAAAAAAACAAGAATAAAATCCTAATATCTTCCGGTTTAAAAAAAAAAAGTTTCCACTAATACACTGAATTTAAAAATATATACTTCAAGGAGGAGGAAGATATGAAGAAAATTCAAGATATAAAAACAAACAGTAAGAAAAAGTGGTGAACATTTATTAAATCTAGACAAATATTATCTGGTTTAAATCAATAATATTAATGCTGCTATTTAAAATAAATAGCAACTTTTAAAGAACAGTAATAAAGTATAGGAAATTAATAGCATATAAATTGGAGGATATCAGGTCTTTATGAGGTCCTTATATTTCTGGGTGGGGGGAGGAAAGGGGCTAAAAATAGGGTTTAAGATATTGTTAAGCTTTGTACTTGAGTAACCAAATATGCATGATAAAAGTTCAGGAGTGTTCACTAAAATAGTAGCAATATTAAGATTAATTCAAAATCTAGTTTGAAATTTTAGTATGTTAAAACTTTGGTTCATCCAATATTCATGACATAATTTCTAGACTAATCTCTAATGGGTAGAGATGGATAAACTCAAAACCCAGTGAATTTTTTTTAATATGGAAAAATAAACTACAGCAATTCAAAAAGCTACACCAACCCTGAAGAATATAAGAAAGGGAAGAAGAAAAGAAGAAAGGGAGAGGGATAAGTGGAAATTAGAAAGTTGCACTAAATTTGCTATTTAAAAGGCAGAAATAATGAAATTGTATTTAAAATATCCCAGCTTATAAATATATATTCAGAATATACCACCTTTGATCTCTAAACTGCTCATAAAGACTTCTACAGCATAAAGACACATTTTTTTTTAAATAAAGGGACTGTAAAAGATATACTCAGGGTACAATCAACAAAAGGCAGCTAAAGTTTCAATATTAATGTCATACCAAGAATTCATTAAGACAAAAGCATTATCAGGAAAAGATAATTATTATATAATAAGCAATAAAGAGTTCAATTCATCAGTAAGATAAAAAAAATCAAATGTATTAATCTACTAATTTAGCTCTAGAATATATAAATCAAAAATGCATAGAACAGCAAGAAGAGGGGTGCATGGGTGACTCAGTTGGTTAAGCATCCGACTCTTGATTTCAGCTCAGGTCATGATCTCAGGGTCCTGGGATTAAGCTCCACGTCAGGCTATGCTCAGTGGGAAGTCCGCTTGAGGGCTCTCTCTTTTCCTCTATCTCTGCCCCTCCCTCCACTCAGGCTCGCATGCTATCTCTCTTTCATAAATAAATCTTTAAAAAACAAAAACAAAAACAAAAGAACTGGGGTGCCTGAGTTGCTCAGTGGGTTAAAGCCACCGCCTTTGGCTCAAGTCATGATCTCAGGGTCCTGGGATCAAGTCCCACATCGGGCTCTCTGCTCAGCAGGGAGCCTGCTTCCCTCTCTCTCTCTCTGCCTGCCTCTCTGTCTACTTGTGATCTCTGTCTCTGTCAAATAAATAAACAAAAATCTTAAAAAAAAAACTGCAAAAAGAAATTAACAAATTCATGATCATAGTGTGAGGTTATAACATATCTATCTCAATGATAAGTGGTAAGTAAAAAAATAAACTTGAGTAAAATTTACCAACAAAACTAACAAACTTGATTTAATGGACGTACACACATCTACTGTTGGAGAATATAACTTTCTCTTGAGCATAAAATAAAGTTTTAGGAAAACTGAATGTATGCTACTAGGCCATAATTCAGGACTCAATAAATTTCAGGAAGGAGGTAACATACAGAACATGTTTTTGATAAATAACAAAATTATGTTAAAAATCAAGAAAAACGATATAGATTTATTTATATCTGGTAATAAAAATGTACTTCTAAAAAAACGTAATGGACAGTTGAAATGTAATTATTGAATGAAAATGAAAACACTACATATTAACAATTGTGGAATGTATAAAAAATGGAGCTTCATAAGAAATTAATGAGTTAAACACCCATCATTACAAGTTGGAAAAAGAATTATAGAGTCATCTTTAAAATGTAGGAGGAAAGAGATTGTGAAGTTAAGAACATAAATCAGTATAACAAAGTTTCAATAAAAGAATCAATGTGACTCAAATCTTTTTTGGAAAGCCTGTTAAGTAAATTTTCAAGATCAAAAATAATAATTAGTAATGGAAATGGTGCAGAAATATACACACCACAGAAGTTTTAAAGAAAGGACATAATGAACTACTTTTTACCAATCAATTTGAGAATTAGATAAAATAGATAAATTTGTAGATTTTCGTACTCTGAATATCCTGAAAGCTCTATATATTTTTTAAGATTTTTATTTATTTACTTGACAGACAGAGATCACAAGTAGGGAGAGAGAGAGGAGGAAGTAGGCTCCCCACTGAGCAGAGAGTCTGATGCGGGGCTCAATCCCAGGACCCTGAGATCATGACCTGAGCCAAAGGCAGAGGCTAAACCCACTGAGCCACCCAGGCACCCCATGAAAGCTCTATATTTATACTTTAAAAAACATAATGCACACACTTAAAATACTCTCACATACACACACACAAAAATACCAAGGCAGCAGCATTTTATAAGGAGAGTTTTTCCAAAATATCAACTACAAGATTGTTCTGATCTTACTCAAATCTAGAGAATGGAGAGCTTATGTCTCAACTCATCTTTAAGGCCAGTATAATTTTGCTGCTAAAACCACATAAAAAAAGTGTAGAAGGAGGAAAAAAAAAAAAATGGAAATGCTCATTTATTCCAAACTTGGATGTGAAAAGTTCCAAAGAATATATAATCAAATTGAATTCTACATTGTATAAAAGAAATTCCATGATGATCAAACTAGATTCAATTCAGGAATGCAAGGGTGGCTCAACATTTTGAAATCTATACACTTACCTCAGCACACAGCACCAATTAAAGGCACTTCAGACAGAGAATAAGGCAGCTGCCTAGAGACATGCCTCATTAAGTGGCCAAACTAGGACTTACAGCGGAACAATTGAATAGTAACTGTGTCCCATGAGAAAGATGTAATAATGAAATGAGGTAAACAACGTAAAGGAAAAGTGGCTGACGTATGGAAAATGACCCGTGGGTCGGGAAAAAGAAATAGTATTCTTTTAACTACTTTGTATTTTGCCCAATCCTTCACTCTTTCCTGTTGCTCACAAAACCTCCTGGATTTAGAATCAAGGGTTTAAAAAAATTAGGATCTTAACTGTGGATCTGTGTGTTTGGTTTTGTGTATATGTGGGTTCTACTAGATTCTGGATAAGGTAGATACTATTCAGCTATCTTTAGTATGGGGCTCTTTGTGAAGGGCAGGGCAGAGAGGTAAACAGATATTGGGAAGTTACTGTCAGGTCGGAAGGTAAAACAAAGACGCTAAATTGTGATTCTCAGAATGATCCCAAAGAGCCAAACAAATGGGCCATTCTCATAATAATTGGGATACATATTAAATCGAAATTGTTCCAGATCATACCTGTGGAATTAGAATGAGTCTGGAACCCTGATTTTAAATGTGAACTACCTTTTTCCTATGTTGCATAGAAATCATAGAAATACTTTGTAGTGTCATTTCACCTTTCTGAGTATTTTCTCTTGATCCCTCTGCTAATTCCTGGAAACTCTCCATTCAGAGTTGGACTCATAATCAGATTTGGCCAGTCAATACCAAGGCAACTGTCTGTATGTTTTCTTTCCACTGTATCACAGGATGCCAGCGCACAGCTTAAGAAACAGTCAAGAAAATGAAGCCTGTTTCGTGAGGGGCTGATTAAGCAAGACAAAGTCAATTAACATCTGATTCCTCACAGGTTTCTGCAAGCAAATTGTTGCAATTACCCAAAACCAGTGAGCAAATTGTGAGATAATTAAAAAGGGCAGTCATGGCTCCACTGACATGGTCCTTCCCCTGCTGTCAGAAATTCCGTAAGAGGCTGATTAAGGAACAATTTTAAACACGCAGAGTTTGCTGCAGGAAAATTCTCTCCTCTGATGACAATGGGCATATTAAAATACAACTCCTCTGTATTTTATGTAATTTTAAGTATATTTCAAGTGTAACGTGTTTATCTGCATTTTGTATTTTTAACAGTTTATTGTTTTCGTTTACATATAAAATAAATGCAACATCTTTACAAAGTGTGGTTAGTCTATCTACATGTTGTCACAGCCAGGACATTTTACAGCTCTATGGAATAAAAGATAGACTCCACTGTTACTGTTTATAGTCTGTAATAGGCAACATAAAAACAAAGTCCACATTAGTTATGTAGACAGCATACTTTTATGAGCCTGTTAAACTTTGTTTTCACAGGCTACTTAGTCATTTCAAAATAGAGCCTAAACAAACTACCCATATATTTACTCTGTTTGTCACCAAGAATTAAGATTTGATCTCATTATTAGGTGGTCATTAATGCAGGAACGCAGACATTTCTTTATCACGTTTACAGAAGAAGCTACCAAGAACCAGAATGGAATGGACCGGCAGATAGGATGTGACAAGATTTCTCTCTCTCGCTCTCTTTTTTTTTTTTTTTTTTTCATTTTACTTATTTATTTGACAGACAGAGATCACAAGTAGGCAGAGAAGCAGGCAGAGAGACAGGGGGAAGCAGGTTCCCCACTGAGCAGAGAGCCCGATGCGGGGCTCGATCCCAGGACCCTGAGATCATGACCTGAGCTGAAGGCAGAGGCTTTAACCCACTGAGCCACCCAGGCGCCCCAAGATTTCTCTCTTAAAGTGGATAAAGCGGCATTTTGAGTGAGTCTTCGGAGCAGACAGAGATCAGGTATTTCCAGCTGACATGGTTTGGACAAAGATATTGTAATGCTCTATTTACATGAAGTTATAAAAAAAATCCATCTCCATCTCTAAAGGGGAGAGAGTTGTACATTTTTGGCTCAATCTTAGATTTTTGCACTTTGAGGTAAACCAATGAGGTGTGTTGTCCATAGTTTTTAGAAGGACACAAAACAACTACTATATGCTTTAAACAGTATGGCCAGGATGGCGAATAAAAGGCAAATCACGTGGAGAACGCTTTCAAAGTAACAGGACTGTTTAGGGTTGAGGAAACGTCAGGGTTGACTTCCTTGAAATGATAATGTGTGTACAGCTAGAAAGAGGTGAGTTAAATGTGAGGATGTCTAGAAGTAGTGCTCCAGGAAGGGGGATCAGGGGTACAGAGACCACAGGTAAGAGTGGGCCAAACACCAGAGGGAAACAAATGGGAGGCCAAAATGGCCAGAGCAAAATGAGGCATCTGAATTTTATAATGGAATTTGATGTGACTGAAATATAACTTACGTGGAAATCATTTATTAGGACAATACATGTTTTTATAAGAGATGTTATTTTATTCACTTAGGAATTGATGTTTCTTGGAAAATTATATTTATTCATTTGTCAAATGCTAAATGAACACCTACTATGAGCTAATGTTTTAGGGTGTTAGGTGCATTAGTGAAAACAGCAGCCAAAGAGTCCTATTTTAATGTAATTAACCAATGACCATGACCAATCAGGATATATCCCAAATTTAAAATGATTAATACTAGAAATTCTATTTATGTAACACATCACATGAGTATGTCAAAAGAGAAATCTCTCTATGTATGTCTAAGATAATGAGTTATTTAAAAACCAACATGTAATATAAAATAGGAATGATGCAAATCAATGGGTGACAAAATATTGAAACATAAGTGGAAGAATTCTCATTGCAGTCAGGAAAAGAGCCAGGAATACCTATCATTACATCAATTATTCTACAAGTTCTAGTGGATGCAGTAAAACTGACCACCAAAAAAGGGAGACTACATGTCACTCTTTGTAGATAAACTGTTCTATCACTAGAAAGCATATGAGAGTCAAGTGAATAATTATTAGAAATCGTAAGAGAATTGTGTAGGAAGCTTTTTTCCCAAAAATACATAGAGATATCCATAATTTCCCTATATGTACTAGAAATAGCCAGCTTGAAAAATGTGATGTCAATACACACACAAGAACTATAAAAACTTATGGGAAATTAAAGCAAGGATTCAAATAAGGCCATACCCTTAGTTGAGAACACTCAATCATGTATTCTCTAAAATTATTTTAAGAGTATTTGTTAGTTACAATTAAAATCTGACTTGGTATTAACTGGTGAAGTGGTTTTGGAGTTCATCGAAATAATAACAATTTGAGTATAGAAAAGAAAAAATTAAGAAAATAGGGGAGGGGTGAATAACAACAAAACTACAAAAATTAAAATATGTGATGTAAGCCAAAGAATAGAAAAACTGGACTAACAGAAAACCCAGAAGTAGACACATATGTGTATTGCATTGAATAATAAAGTAAAAAATGTCAGATCCATGAAGGATGGACTCAGCCATAAACTAGATATCCGTCTTACACTGCTTGTTCTAGAACGCCATTCCCTTGTGATTTTAGCTCATTGGTGGGATCCAAAATCATCACTGCTGAGAATTTCACCTTCCCTCTGGGGCCATGAGCAAGGATAAATTCAAACAATGAGTTATTTCATGGCAAAAAAAAAAAAAAAAATGAAAAACAAAAGAACACAAAATATAACTCAAAAAACACATACACACACATATACACTCACACACACAATGATCAACAGCCAAAAACTTTTATTATAAAATTTTGTCATGAAAAGTTCTATCTGATTAATAAAGTGGGTCTTTTGTTTTGTTTTGTTTTTTGTTTTGTTTTGTTTTCCTTTCTGAATGTCAGGAATCCTGTTCATTGGCCCCAGGACCTCCATCACCAGAAATGGCTCCTTTATCACAAATGTACCTAGGAAGTCTGTTTTCAGAATGCAGGTGAGATGTATTTCATGGCATTAAAAATGAGGTATATTGGTCTGAGGCATCCACAAAGCACCTATCACGGTGACAACAACACTGGCCAAGTCTACTTTCTGGCATGAAATGGACTCTGCCATCAGTTCCTCTGCCAGAGTGGTTCTACATAATGCAGGTGACACTGCGGGGATGCTTGCATGATCCTGTTTTTGTCTAGAGAAACACCAAAGTTAAAATGTTTTATTTTAAGTTTAGATTACCCACTCGATGCAAAAAAAAAAAGCACCCATATGAACCCAGACACACACATGTCCAAAGATCCTGTATTTGTATCTGTAATTTGTATTTGTATCACCTAAATGAAAGCTTTCCCTAACACTTAAGAACATATACATAACATGGACTATGTAATATTACATGGAATGTAATATGCACATTACAGGACTATGTAATAACAAATACATATGTATGTGTTTATCACACACAAACGTACTATAAACACACACCCTATGTGTGTTTGTGTGTGTGTGTGTGTGTGTGTGTGTGTGTGTGTGTATACCTTTTCTCTTAAGATAATTCCCTGAAGTCTACTTGTTTTACATCAAAGGGCACATATATTCTTATATTTTCCCATTTTCCTTCAGAAAGTTTATGCCACATGTTCATTAGGTTTGGAGGCTAGAGATTAAAAGGGGGGAAAATGTCCTTTTCTAGGAAAAATTTTCCTTCCCAAGCTAACTCCCAAAATACTCAAGCTGGATCTGGGGACAGGAGTAAAACAATTATTCAACAGATCTGCTCTGTTTTAAAATGTCCCTCTAGGGGCGCCTGGGTGGCTCAGTGTGTTAAGCCTCTGCCTTCCACTCAGGTCATGATCTCAGGGTCCTGGGGGTGAGCCCCATATCAGTCTCTCTGCTCAGTGGGGAGCCTGCTTCCCCCCTCTCTGCCTGCCTCTCTGCCTACTTGTGATCTCTCTCTGTCAAATAAATAAACGAAATCTTTAAAAAATAAAAAAGTGAAAAATAAAATGTCCCTCTAGAGACAAACCATAAGACACTCTTTATAGAGGACAAACTCGGGCTCGCTGGAGGGACGGTGGGTGGGCTGAATGGGTGATAGGTATTAAGGAGGGCACTTGCTGTAAGGAGCACTCAATGTTATACGTACACATAAGTGATGAATCACTAAATTCTACTCCTGAAACCAATACTACACTGTATGTTAACTAACCTGAATTTAAATAAAAATTTGAAAGAGGGGAGCCTGGGTGGTTCAGTGGGTTAAGCCTCTGCCTTCAGCTCAAGTCATGATCCCAGAGTCCTGGGATCGAGCCCCACATCGGGCTCTCTGCTCAGCAGGGAGCCTGCTCCCCCGCACCCTCTGCCTACCTTTCTGCCTCCTTGTGATCTCTGTCTGTCAAATAAATAAATAATCTTTAAAAAAAAACTTGAAAGAAAAATATTATAAACAAAATACAATGTTCCTCTAAAATTTATAAGCTCACATTGAGCTATAGTTACAATAATTACCCAACGAACAAAAAGACACAATTACCTAGAATAGCTTTCGTTCTCAAATTGCCACCATGCTTATGGTAATTTTTCTCGAAAGAATCTTTTCCATGTTTAAAAATGTTTAAATAATGGCTCGATGCACACCTAGGAGGGAAACTGGAAGAACATGACTTCAAGCCAAGCCTAACAAGAAGGTGTCAGAGTTTCTATTAACCTTTTGCTTTTGGCATCCAGTAACCCTGGTGGAAATGCGTACTGAGAGAGGAATAAACAGGATGGGCTCATTGATCCCCAGGAGCCTGAAGAATTTAGGATTTAAAGATTTGCTCACTGATTTTGAACGGAGCTATTAACAAAATTCTACTCCCACTTAGAGTCAACTCCCCCCGCCTTCCTGAAGGCATTGAATGAACAGGACACTGATTCAGTGTGTGGCCAGTCCAGAGCAAGGCAGCAGGGGTGCCTGTCTGTGACTTTCATCACTGTTGGGCTGAGAACTGCCACCATTGGTTATGGCCAGAGTATTTAGTATTTCAACCCACACTGGCTCTTGGAATGTCTCACCTTAATACGCCAGCTATCTCAACAGTACATAGAAGATCGGTCAAGGTTATCTGAACATGTGACCTCTCCAGGACTGGACTTTTCAAACCTCCATCACATTTGCTTTGTCATAGAGCAGATGGATGAGACAGGCATGTTACTAAGGAGGAAAGAAATCTGTCCAACTTCTAATAGGCTTATGATTCATCCTTTGACGGCTCATCGGCCTTTCTGGACAACAGTGATTGGCCATCTGGTTTCATTGGGGATGATAAATTCAGCAATAAACATGACTCTTGGTCTTCTGTCCCACTAAACCCAAGTCACAAATATTGTGAGTCAGATGTCCCCACCCAACAACACAACAGCTCCTGAGCTCAAACGCTCCTTTGACAGAGCCCATGCCACCCAACTTCAATTATGCTTGGGCTACATTTCTGTTGGAGGCACTACAGGATTTTTTTTTTCCTCTAACACACCACACACACGCACACGCACACGCACACACAGAATTTTTTTTTTTTTAAGGAGGCAGAGGCATCCAGCCAAATAAACTACGTTAAGCAGTGGGTTCCATTTTAGGTGTTGACAGTGTATAATAAATCCAGGCCTACCTAACATTTACAGGAACGTTATAAAATGAGTGAAATGGCATGAGCTGGTTGCCAGGCCAACCAGACAAACACAATAAACAGGCAGCAGTGACAGGAGTAAGTTACACCATCTCTCCGGTCTGAAATATATCACTTTACATTAGTCTTTGACCACTTTGAAAGCTCTTTGTTTTATATTTTTCAAAATGCTCTTTTACAGCATAGATTACCATTAAATCTTTTCAGATGAGGAAGTTTCTTTTTTTTTTCTTCCCAAACTCACATAACTCTAGAAAGTGAATATTTATTTTTATTTTAACTTTAATTAAAAAATAAATTCAAGTCTTAAGAACAATGTTAAGGCTCAAATCCTAACGGTCCCTTCTGGCAGATTAAAAAGAAAAAAAAAATTTCCCTAGACTAGAAAGAAAATAAACAATAACAGTAGTTAGTATATTCGTTGCTTTAAAATGTTCTGTTAAAATGGCAGCATTTGGCAGGACTATTTAACTCTTTAAAAGTCAGTTTGCATTCTGAAGTACTTTCTCTCCTAATGAAGAATACATTTTATTATAAACACAGAGTTCTAGAATATTCTAGCTGGGAGGGTCTTAGAAATCTTCAAATACTCCTTTATTTGGCAAAGTAAAAAAGAAATAGATAAATTAGGGTTTTTTTTAAAATAATCATTAAATATAATAACATCTCATTTCTGCTATTTATACCCTACAAAAGTAGTGACTTTTATTCCTTTGGCCAATATTCACACAAGTGAAACAAGCTCTACCTCACTTATTTTCAGCTTCATCTTTGAATAGCAAACTCATGTAGAATGATTTCGAATTTTCCATACAAACTGAAATAAAACTATGCCTATAAGACATACATAGAATACTTGTAAAACTCAGCTAAACCAAATTTGTTTGACTCAGGAAAATATTGCCAGATTATCAACTATCCTTCCAAAGGGCATATTTGCAAATAGGGTGACCAACTTGTCCCCGTTTGCCTAAGGCATTTGAGCACGGACAGCCCACGCTTCAGAAAACCCCTCAGGTCTGGGCAGAAAGGTATACTTGGTTACCTTACTTGAGTAGGTAATTTATCTTATTTTCATTGTTTTCAACATATCTCATAAAGCCTTGTTTGTCAGTCACTCTGAGGAAAATTTCACACTTCCCTAAAAACATTAAAATTGAGTTAAGTTTTCCCTGATGATGGTTCATTTCTTTATAGAATCCATATTTCAAATCTACTTCTATAGTTGGACTAGTGGGTCTGGTACGAGGCATCCAGAATCCAGTTAACCTAGGCATAATTTCAAATTCCTAAATTCTAGCTATATCAGCACAAGAATTTCACTGCTGATAGTCTGGAAGAAACTAGCTTCATTTCCCGTGGACTGGTTTATCATTCCTCCACTTGTACCACCAGGGCTTAGTTTTAAGGAAAACAACATAAACATTAGGAAAATCAGAGACATAAGGTTAGAGGTCACCCTCCCTGAAGTTGGTTACAATAGATCATAAATTCCCAATGCTTCTTAGAAACAATACATGTAATGCTCTGAACTCTCCCAAATTGATTGGTATTTTAGTATAAATGGCACGTTTGTTATATTGACTAGAGAAAGGCATTGTTCTTGCTTCCTATGGACAGAATTGTAAGTCAGCTCCACAGATAACCTCTCTCACAACTTTCATTTTCTAATTCTGTATTTTTGTCATGTTATAGGCAACTTGACACCTGAGAAAGTTTGAGAAAATTAAAATTTTCTGATCAAAATGTTTCTGCTAAGGAACACAAGGACACAGACTAACTGTACGAAGAGCCCAGGTTCTTCATGGCTTGCTGTTCCCACACACTTTTGCCACATGATTCTGAAGTTCCATTTTCTAAATAGATGGGGGTCTGTTTCCCCATCTAAATAGATGAATCTGTGATGTGCTTTAGTCAACGGGATGCCATGGAATGAGGGCGCACCAGTTCCTAGCTCGGGCACAAAGATCACAAGCATTTGTACTTCTTCTCTCTTGCTCCTCCATCTCTGCCGTAACAACACATCTGGGCTAGCCTGCCAGGCAATGAGAAACACAGGCCCCTGCGCTCTCTGATTCCCAGCTAGTAGCTATCAAACTGCCACATCGTTGAGTGATCCCATCGGAGAACAAAAAACCACCCAGGTGAGCCCGGCCTAAGTGAGAAACTAAACTCCTGAACTCATGATTTTTAAGATGCTTCTTGTCGTAAGTCACCTGCTTTCAATGTGGTTTGTTTTATAGTATTACTAGGATAATAGGTAACTGGTAGAAAGTAAAGGGTCCCGTATCCCACCGCCATCAAAACACACAGACTCTGTAAAAAATTACGAAGCAGTTGTGGTGTTGATACCTCCTAATACCATCTTGGGGCTTGACTGCAACCTTCCTGAGCCCATACCCCAAGCCAGTTAATGCTCACATACTCCCCCTTGGCTGTTTGATGCTCCTCCCTGAGGTAACAGTACCTCAAAAGGTACTCAGGCTTGGCCATCATGCCCACAAAGTATACTACTTATCTGGCATGCTATTCTAAAAAAAAAAAAAAAAAAAAAAAAGGAAATTGATTTTAAAAATCACACACATATGCACACAAATAAAGACTGAATATTCTCCAAGAAATTTCTATTTCACTAGCATATTCTTGTAGATCTTATTGCATTAGTACAACGCAGTAGTGAGCCTCTAGATTTCAAGAATGCGTGAAGACTGCTTGAGAAGGCAGTTGGCACACATTTTTCTTTTTTTTTATTTTAGGCTTTTGCAACTGACTACCACAGCTAGAGCTAATTAACCAATTGGTTAATTAATGTGCTAATGCTAGAGTTCCATCCACGACTAGCATAGTATCTGTGCTTCTGGAGATACAGATGTACTCTGGCACACGTGCTGGAATGCTGCTAAAAGGTATCATTTCCAGACTTTAGTGGACTTAATTTCTAAGCTATTATTGCTAACTCTCAGTTCTCTATTTTGACTGTGTTCTGTATGTGGTATCTAGCAAGTAGACATTTAGAACTTAAATTTCCTGATCTTCTATATTATCAGAAGTTTGGCACACACTAATTACTTGCTTTGTTAAATGGATACAATAATTATGGAACAACTGAAAGAGATCATTAAACGCCCTATGTGAAGAGATAACTTTAATAATTAGGCATAATGAGGGGCACCTGGGTGGCTCAGTTGGTTGAGCATGCGACTCTTGATTTAGGCTTGGGTCATGATCTCAGGGTCGTGAGATGAAGCCCTGCATCAGGTTCCACGATCTGTGCAGAGTCTGCTTGGGATTCTCTCTCACCCTCCACCCCTACCCCCACGTGCTCTCTCTCTCTCTCAAATAAATAAATAAAATCTTAATAAAATAAGTAGGCATAATGATAAATGTGAAAAATAAATGTAGAATAACATTACAAGTATAATATAGGGGCACAGTAAAATATTTCCTATTTCAATTAAGACCTGAGAGAATACTGACGAGCTACAGAAGATGGATACCTCTTGGGTCACAAGGGGCAAGACCTTCTTAGCCTTCTGTGACTACTCTGACATCGTTCTTACCACATCTTATAGCCATTTCTCCTGTGCAGCTTCAAATTTATAAGAAATATGTAAAATAGATACTCTGTTGACCAACCATGGCCACTCCCATTCTTGAAAACTACCCTCAGAAAATAAACAGTAATGAAAGGGAACTGAAAGTGGTAAGAAAGGAAAAAGTGGTAGACAGTATTGAATGTCATGGACCGCCTGAAATACAAGAATCCTTGTTTTCCGATGCCCAAGTTTGACAATATTTCACTTAGATGGTAAAGAAATAAATGGTGAGCTGTCTAAAATTGCTAAATAGTCAGTCTGTGTAGCTGTCCACGGCTGAATAAAGCTGCCTTAGTGCATGAACCCATTTTTAAGTTTTGCTCAGGTTCGTCTCCTCGTGTTATTTCCCTCAGCTACCCTTCCCAATCCTTGCTCACCATGCTGTTTGGAAATCTCTAGAGGAAGGGTGGGGTGAGCCCCATGACTCCTGCTCTCTTGCCATTTTTAGCTGCCTGCAACCTTTCCTGGCTGCCACAATTTATAGACTTGGGCTCGGTTGCCTTGCCAAATAACAAGCGTCTGGCTCATGAACCCTGAGGTGGACTCCCATTAAATGGAAACGTGTCCACTCCACCATAGGAAAGCAAAGAAGGGGCTTGAAATGTCAATGTGTGAAAAGTCAAGGTTAATGGAGTGCAAGATTTTTACAAGAGAACCACCACCCTGCAATGACTAATTAAACTGAGTGAGGTCCAGATGGCAAGCATCTTTAAAGATGCCAATTATAGATTCAAATGTTTTTGTGTGACACTGTTTTCCTAGAAAGATTAAGTAGGAATGACGACTTGCTTTTAGTGTTAGGCACCATTTTATTCCACCAAAGATCTGGCCAGTGCCTGCCCTTGGCTGCCTCTCAACTGATGCTAACTTCATCCTATATCCTAGGCATAGAGAAGACACCAAGAACATTTAAGTATCTGTAGCCAGCCTGAAAAAGGAGAGCAGACCCTGGTGAAGAATTGGGATTCCCCTTTGTGTCCCTACACTCTTAGAGTTACTGCAGGCTTGGCTTTCAGCTATTTAATTAACAGATCCTTACTGGATGGGCCCCCAAGCCTGGTAAATTCCACAACCATAGCCACCTCCTATAGGAAGAGTCTTGTATGGGGTCAAGGGCACAAAAGATAAGAGGAGAAAGAAAACTCTCCAAAAGATGTAATCACACTGAACAACAGTGAAAGATTTATACTTACCAGGCACATGGGCAAGATGGAATGAGTCGTACCCAAATTCTTCCTCTTCGAGACACAGAAAAGCCAAATCGATCCTTTTTCTCTTCTACTGAGTCTCATATTTGGATAGTATTCTTCAAACTACTATTTTGTTCACTAGTCCTGCAGAGCAGGCTGATGCTACAGATGTTGCCAAAATAGTCCACGTTCAAAGCACTTTAACAAACTCCGCATTAAACTGAATTTTAAAATGTTTCTTTGCTATAAGACTTCTCAGCTCCTTTATCTAACTATGGTATACCATGGACTTCTGGGAAAGGATGAGATATTGTACACCTGCCGTACCTCAGGTACGGCACACACACACACACACACACACACATTATCAACAGCTTTCAGATTTTAAATTTTTAGATTTAAAAATTTTTTCTAGATGTAGATTGAGTGCAATACTAAATAATTAAGGTTTCTGGGAAGAAAATCTGAAATGTGGGGAGCATTAATCTGGCAAAGGAATCAGGATACCATGGAACAAAGTGATAAAGCAAAGAGATTAGCTCACTGTTTTTTTTTTTTTTCTCATTGTAATCCTTATATTAGCTGTTTAAAAACTCCCAAAGAGGGAGCGGAAAGAGAAGCATAGATAGTCATACAAGAGTGAACCTAATGGCTCATGAAAATTTCTACATGCTGAGATCAAGGAAGAGGTCAAAGATAACTTTGAAGATTCAGATGGAGAGAAAATTTATTAATAAAAGTTGGGGTGGGGAACTGGAAAGAAATCCAGGTTTGTACTTGTGGAATTTGAAGGAATGGGTATCTTTTGGAGCTGTGTTGGCAAAACAGAGTGACTCAGAGTTTCAACTTGTTCTGAAAGGAAGGAATGTTAGGCTTTTGATGTCCATGATGGACCTCCAGAGCTATCCTCTGTGACAGGAAAGCAGACAGTAAAAATGACAGCTGCAAAAAACTTGAAGGGCTAAGGGGAAAATGTTTTAATGGGTATTCTGTGCCCCCAGATACCGAAAGGAATCAGAGAGAGATTGGGGTGTATACAGTGTGTGAGGGGGAGGGTCGGGGAGGAAAGAAGTGGGGGAAGGGTGGTGCTTGTGTGTGTGTGTGTGTGTGTGTGTGTGTACATGTGTGAATAGTTGTTAAAAGAGTCTTTCTATAACGAAACATGGAAATGAGCTGACTTTCAGGCAAGTTAATAGTAACAATTTTGGCTAGTATTACTGAGCACGTGTTGAAATCCCAGAAATACTTTATATAGAGAAGCATTAAAATAATCTTACTACGCAAATACCACCCTTTCCTTTATTAAGCAGTTGTATTGGGCTATATTGTACATATCTTAACATCTATCCATTTAAAGTATAGAAGTCAATGGTTTTTGGCAAATTTACTGTGCTGCGCAGCCGTCCCTGTTTTAGAACGCTTGCTCACGGTGCTACGATTGGTCATGACTGCTCCCATCCTCAGATCTAGGCAATTGTCTTCTTTCTCTCTACATTTTCTGCAGGTACCATTCTATACCCACCTTCATCTGAGAAAACGATGTTATCTTTTACCTCATTCTAAATAAAATTCTTCTAGTCAGTATGCAATATAAGAAAGAGAATGTCTTTGAAAATCATCAAAAAACCACCACCACAACAAAAAGCAGCTGAGGCTAGAAATATGATATCTGCACAATGGATGATGGGAGATATTTCTTATACTAAGTTAGTATTTTCTGTGTTCAAAAACAAGAAACTAAAGGTGATACGTGAGTCTAAGAACCAAGATCCTACAAGAAACCTGGTACAGAATCTAAAAAACAAAGTCAACGAACAGATAAAACACAACAGAAACAGACTCCCAGATACAGAGAACAAACTGATGGTTGCCAGGAGGAAAAGGGGCAGGAGGATGGATGAAGTAGGTAAAGGGGATCAAGAGGTATAATCTTCCAGCTGCAAAATAAGTAATATACAAGGATGTAATTTGGAGCATAGAGAATATAGTCAATAATATTGTAACAACTTTGTATGGTGAGAGATGGTATCCAGACTTCTTGTGGGTGGCAATTTTATAACGTACATAAATATGAACTTGCAATGCTATACACCTGAAACTGACACAATATTGTATGTCAATTACTGGAAGGAAACAAGGAAGGAAGGAGGGAACAGAGGGAGGGGAGGAAACCTGGTACCAGGAAGAAAATAAGGGATATTTTACTCTGGGCTGAGTTTTCAGACATGACCAGCGTGGCTCGGTGAGATTGCAGAAGGCTACATTTGGCATTCTCCAGAAGAAAGCCTGATAGTCAAGTGCACTGCAAAGACAGCCACTGTGGTCAGAAGGTATTTTGATTTGGCCCAAAGTTTGCGCAGCGGGTAGAAAGGGGCCACATGGAAATTGGCGCTCAGAGGAATTGCATCTGGAAGGCAAACTTTCCAGGCTGCTGATGGCTCAAAATGTCAAATGGTTTGAAAAAACAAACTCTGTGACATAACAGATCCATGCAATGAAGTTTTCAAGATGTTCCCCACAGAACAGCATGCGGCAGTTGGCACAATAAACCTAGTCCCCTACCAGCCCCCAAATACTGTCTCAACAACCAAAAGAAGACGATGAAACTTTGAGTCTTACATAAAGTTGTTGAAAAATCAATTCCACCAGCTAGATTTTCCCCTGCTCTTCCATTCATACAGTAATAATCCAATATTCTCTGTTAGACTCAACTTTTTTTCAAGTGGCCCAGCCTGCTACATATGGTAAGTGCACATTCCTACCCCCTGAAAGGACACAGTCTAAATATTTCACATGTATTGAAAGATTAAGCCTTACAGATATTACAAAGATAAGGCTCACACGAAAGTAAAGAAATCTGTTCAAAATTACCTCCAAATGGAATATTCCTTCGATGAACCGAGAATTGATCATCACGCCCGAAAATCAGCCATTGGACATTCGAGATAGAAGGAAAGTTATTTAAAAAAATAAATAAAAATTAAAAAAAAAACAGACACATGGATCAGTGGATCAGAATAGAGAAGCCAGAAATAGACCCTCACACTAAGGTCAACTGATCTTTAACAAAAAAAAAAAAAAAAAGGAAAGTTGGTAGAGAAGCAGGAGATGGTAAAACTTCTGGGAATTTCTAAAATACAGTCTGATTATACAAAGTATAAAAGTGAGCTTATTCTTTCAGAAGATATTTGTGGTTCACTGGAAGGCTGCTTGGCATTTCAATTGTGGTTTCTTTATTCTCACTCATCCTTAAAAAATGTGATGAGTGTAATAAGCTTTGCATCCATTTTCGAGGCACAGGAAGTACGAAGTCCACCCAGCCCCAATCTGGCAAGCATCTTCCTGCTTCTGCAAATTTCCTCTATCACTCAACCCTGGGCCTGGCCTTCCATATCTTCCCCAGTCACCTGTGTTATCGTTCTGGAACCAAATCTATCAAGCTCCGAAGTGTTTTTTGAAACACTCACATCTTCTCCATTTTGTTTTGTGTCTACATAAATAATTAAGAAAATGAAAGTCTGAGAAATACGACCATGGGCATCTTGAAAATGTTAGGCGCTTGACATTTCCAGATTTTTCAGTGATGTAAAGAATGCAAAGAGACCCGGACACAGGGAAAAGGGTAAATGGTATCAATCCAAATATGCTCCATATGTATTTTTCCTAATTTTTGGGGGGGAGGTGTCATTGTTGTATTATTAAGATTTTATCTTTCAGAGGTGTTTAAGATTCACTGCAAAATTGTGGCGAAAGCACAGAGATTTCACGTATGGTCCTTGCTGCCACATATCCCCAGCCTCCTTCACTGTCAATATCCCCCACCAGAGAGGCACACGTTGTCCCTGATGAACCTACACTGACACAGCATTATCACCCACAGTCCAGACTTCATCTTGTACATTCTGTGGGTTTGGACCGAAGTTTAGTGACAGGTACCCATCACTATGGTCTCATACAGAGTATTTTCACTGCCCTAAAAATCCCGTGTTCTTCCTCTTTATCCCCCACCCCTCTCTGCAAGCCTTGACAACTGATCTTTTTACCGTCTCCATAGTTTTGCCTTTTCTAGAATGTCACGTAGTTGGAATCATACAGTATGCAGTATTTCTGAAGGGCTTTTTTCATGTAGCAACCTGCATTTAAATTTCCTCCATGTTTTTTTCATGACTTCATGGCTCATTTCTTTTTAGCAATGAATGAATATTCTATTATCTGGATGGACTATGGCTTATCCATTTACATACTGAAGGACATCTTGGCTGCTTTCAAATGCTGGCAATTATGAATAAAGCTGCCTTCAACATCTGTGTACACATTTTTGCATGGACATAGGTACTGAAACTTTTGGGGGTAATTACCAAAGAGCACACAATTTTCAGGATCATAAGGTAATAGTATGTTTAGTTTTGTGAGAAACCACCAGACTTGTCTTCCAGTATAGCTGTACCATTTCACATTCCCACCAGCAGCAAATGAGAGTTCCTGTGGCTCCATCCACATCGCTGCCAGCATGTGATGTTGTCAGTGTTCCTATGCTTTTAACAGCAACATCTGGGGACATGTACATCTGATGGGTTAACAGGACAATCAAGAAAAATTGATTTGGAAAAATTGACACAGCAAACTACCATGCCTTGTGGTTAGTCCTTATTTATAAAAAAAGGATTGTTTTGTTTTAATTTTAGGCTTTTCCCTTCTTTTCCCCACTTGTTTATTTTTTTTTTTTAAAGATTTTATTTATTTATTTGACAGAGAGAGATCACAAGTAGACAGAGAAGCAGGCAGAGAGAGAGAGGGAAGCAGTCTCCCTGCTGAGCAGGGAGCCCGATGCGGGACTCGATCCCAGGACCCTGAGATCATGACCTGAGCCGAAGGCAGCGGCTTAACCCACTGAGCCACCCAGGCGCCCCGCCCACTTGTTTATTTTTAATCACATGGATAAACATGATTCTTTTAGGGGGAAAAAAAAGAGAAACAAAGTATGTATAAACAAGAGTAAAATTCATCCATAATATCACCTCCAAAAAAACACTACTAACAGTTCATGTCCTTCCAGAAATATAATCTTGTGCGTGTGTGCACATATGTGCATGCACAGACACACACACAGACACACACACAAGCACACAGGGTATCAATTAGTTCTTGCTGCATAACAAACCATCCGAAAACCTTATGGCTTAAAATAACAATCATTTGGGGTGCCTGGGTGGCTAAGTGGGTTAAAGCCTCTGCCTTCGGCTCAGGTCATGATCTCAGGGTCCTGGGATCAAGCCCTGCATCGGGCTCTCTGCTCTGTGGAGAGCCTGCTTCCTCCTCTCTCTCTGCCTGCCTCTCTGCCTACTTGTGAACTCTCTCAAATAAATAAATAAAATCTTTAAAAAAAATAACAAATACTTATTTAGCTTATATCTCTTTGGGTCAGCAATTTCAGCTGGACTCACCTGGAAGGCTCTTCTGTGGCCAATAAGTTAAGGGACTCCTCTTCAGGGGATCACCTAGGAGTGAGTGGCCCATAAGGGTCTCATTATCTAGTCAATTTACCCAGCCTTGTTCTATGGTGGCAGTAGCAGGGTTTCCAGGAGAAGCAAGAAGGCAAGTCCAATGTGCAAGCCTTTTCTAAGCCCCTCATTTAATCACATATATACCAGTGGTTTGTCGGCAACACAATTCCCATGGTCAGTCCAGAGTCTGGGGGTGGAGAAATAGACCCCACCATCTGATAGGAGGGTCTGACTTGGGAGAATGAGTGGCTATGTCTGCAGCCATTCATAACCCTGCCACCCAGGGGTTGAGGTACTACTAAAATGTTTCTGAAAAACATATAAACTCACACTAAATTAAAAGATACTATAAGTGGGGGCACCTGGACTGCTCTGTGGGTTAAGCCTCTGCCTTTGGCTCAGGTCATGATCTCAGGGTCCTGGGATCGAGCCCCACATCGGGCTCTCTGCTCAGCGGGGAGCCTGCTTCCCCCCCCCTTTCTCTACCTGCCTCTCTGCCTATTTGTGATCTCTGTCTCTCTCTGTCAAATAAATAAATAAAATCTTAAAAAAAAGATATTATAAGTGATTCCCATATCAATACATATTGCTCTACCTTATGGCTTTTTTTTTTTTTTATAGTGAGGAATTTTATTTTTTATTTATTTTTTTAAGTATGCCCTACACTCAATGTGGGGATTGAACTCATGACCCCAAGATCAAGAATCGTTTGCTCAACCAACGGAGCCGGCTGGGCACCCCCAGCTCACTCTTCTAGATAACTGCAGAACCGTGCCCCATTGAGCTGTACCATAATGTATTGACCTCTGTCCTGAACTCCAGATTTAGAACATTTCCAATTTCTCGGACACATCTCTGCGCATTCATCTTTCCATCTATCCGTGGTTATTTTCTTGCATCACTCCTCAGTTAGCTTATCTTCACCTTCCAAGGCTCTCAAAAATACACAGCCTTTGTTCATGAGGAGACACGGGGAAAACAGAGCCAGAAGGATGGGAATAAAGCCCAGGATAAAACCCGATGGTTTATTACAAACTTGTCAACAATACTAAACAAATTAAGACGACAAAGGAAAAGTAAATGTAAAGATAACAATAAAATCATCTTGGAATCCCACTTGTTTACAAAGAATAATTTGTAAGTATATTCTCATATACTTACATTTATTATCTCAAACATGCACTATGGGGCTATTTTTTTACTTGTTTTGCTATCAGCCCAGGTTACTGGAGCATTTTCTTTAGCAATGTGTTGGTCTCTTCCTCAACATACCCAGAATTAGCTGCCTCCAGTTCTTACTGGGTCGGGAAACCTGGGCTCATCTACTGTCCCTGCCTCTCCCATCTGACTCCAGAGCCTGGAAGAGATCAATTTACCCAGTCTGGTTTCACTGGCAATGATAATCTTGGTGTCATGGCTCAGCCTCCCCACCTGCTTTTGGGCCTTTTCCAATTCGCTAAGTACTTCCTCATCAGTTTTTTTGTTTGTTTGTTTTTGTTTTTTTGTGTTTTTTGTTTGTTTTGTTTTTTTCCCCCATTTCAGGAACAAGGGAAAATCGCTAGCACTCAATGTGCACCTGTATGCTCTGGGTACTCAACAAGCAAAACGGGAGAGGAAATAAAATAAACACCTTATTACAGTCAAGCTGGGCTAGGTCCAAGATGATGTCTCAAAGCTTTTGTCTGCAGAAAGCTGAACTCTCAGGGCTGATAACGGTGACTGGATGTCAAAGGTGTAATAAGAAATAAAGGTCTTTAAATACAAACTGCAAACACCATAAAATTGTATTGTGTTCAACTTCCCTATTCAGTGGCTTTGTTATGTGTGTGCATTATGGTAGACAGCTATGCCAATGGAAGACAAGAATATTCTAAGCTTGTCCTGTGTTTATATATGACTTCCGGAATTAAGGTGGCATGCATGAATTTCTTACTCACCCTGCATAATCGATAGGGTAAATCTGGGAAAAGAGAAATGTGAAGGGCTTGAAATTATGCTTCATCAGGCTGGTTTTTTTTTCTTCATTGTGTGATAGCTGCAGTTTCAAAAAAAAAAAAGAAACAAAGAAACAAAGAAAGAAAGAAAGAAAAAAAGGAAGAAAATCCATTCTCTCCACCTTGTGTTTTTAACTTTCCATGGCTATTTTTCAGGCTCCTAATTCCTAGTTGCATTAGTTGTCCTAGAGACATAGGGCAAGACAATGCTGTATTGGATAATTAAATTTGCTCTTTTAGAAAGGATTTCCATATGGAAAGATTAAGACAAAATGAGGCTGAAAGACCTAACATCCATTTGTGACCTAGCTCTGTAAGGCTGGAAAGGTCACTGAGACTTATTTTAATCCCAATGGTACAGGATGGAAGTCATACAACAATTACATGATTTACTTATTATTTCCTCTTCCAAATGATTGTAAAGGTTCTGTTTGAGTTGTCCTTTACCATTACTTAAAATCTTGTTCAGATTAAAATGAAAAGTATCAAAGTCTCTGGTCAGGTCTCTAATTAGTGCTTAGCATCTCTGGGATCACATTTTCTTCCCACTGCCCCCAAAAAACCAAGGAATGCCTCCGTTCATGGAGAAAGACCAGTTTCATTTTAAGCATGACTACTGATGTCCGTGGCAAGTCTGCTGACTGAAAAGAAAGTGTTTATTGATTCAACCTTTCCATAACCCTCTACTAAAGTAAACATGTCTAAGACAACTAAGCAAAACATCAAATTTCACTCAACTACCATGTGGCCCTCTTGCTTAAAGAACTTGGCATGGGCCACTCTCCAGTCAAGGTCCCAGTAATACAGAGGATCTGCATTTTATATGTTCAGTAATCCCACACACCACCAATTTTTTCTCATGCCCTCCCTCATGTCTCTCCTATCTTCAGTTAATTGCTGGTGGCTAAAAGTTTAGTATTATCCTCACTAGGTACAACTGTTGTAGCACATGTTGGTTTCATCTTGATATAAGTTGGTATAAGCATCTTCTCATAGGAGATGAGAGAATAGCTCTGCACAGTTTCATCATCTTTGGAAAATTTCACTTTGTTGAGAAGGCTATAATCATGCACCACCCATGACTTCTAGGTCTAATCCTAAACAAGAATTTTATATTTCCAATGTCAAAAATCCCCAACCAAACACTATGGTAATCTGTACTGAACCCCAGAATTTACTCAACATGGGGAAATTAAAATACTATCTTCACATTCTTATATATAACATTTGTCCTATATTACATCATCACTGAGGCAGGAAATGGTTAAAGACATGCACATATGAGAATTAGTATTGTATTTGTATTGGCATTTACACTTCATTTATTCATTCAACAAATAGTACTGGTCATCTACTATGTGTGAGGCACCATACTAGGTGCTGAAAACATAATGATAAATAAAACACATTCTCTAAAACTCATGGTGCTAACTCCCAAGAGAGAAAGTATAAAGGTCATATCATGTTAACTACATATGAACATGGTAACCAAAGAAAAAAAAAGGGTTCATTTATTTTTGATGCATATGCATTTTGTTTCAAAAAGGCATGGTTTTGAGTTTTTCTTCCTTAAATGGATTTTTTAGTTTCCATTGCTCCCTAAAGCATCTCCTGGAATAAAGTGTAAGATGATGTCATCTTTCTGGGACAACCTGGTTTCCTTTTCCCCTTCTGCAGTAGTAGAACTATAGATTCACTTAATCTCAAAGCTGTATAAAACTACAAAGGTATAGGGGTGCCTGGGTGGCTCAGTGGGTTAAAGCCTCTGCCTTCGGCTCAGGTCATGATCCCAGGGTCCTGGGATCCAGCCCCACATCAGGCTCTCTGCTTAGCAGGGAGACTGCTTCCCTTCCTCTCTCTCTCTGCCTGCCTCTCTGCCTACTTATGATCTCTGTCAAATAAATAAATAAAATCTTAAAAAAAAAAAAACTACAAAGGTATACATTTTAAAACAACCTTAGGACAAAGTCTCTGGTACATTATTTCAGATTACACTTTCGGGGGAGTTCATTTACTGCATCCTGTTTCTCACAGAGGAATTATAATAATGACTCTGAATGAGATTTTAAGAATGTGGATCAAAAACAACAACTTACACCTTGGCCTATATAGAAAATCTGGGTATAAAAGTGTAAGCTGGCAAGATTGGTGAATGCTGCAAACCATTTTGATGCTGTTCTTGTTTTCTGTTCCATGTAACAGAAAGCATGAGGGGCACCTGGGTGGCTCAGTGGGTTAAAGCCTCTGCCTTCAGCTCAGGTCATGATCCCAGGGTCCTGGGATTGAGCCCCACATCAGACTCTGCTCTACAGGGAGCCTGCTTCCTCCTCTCTCTCTCTGCCTGCCTCTCTGCCTACTTGCGATCTCTGTCTGTCAAATACATAATTAAAATCTAAACAAAAAAATTTTTAAAAAAGAAAAAGAAAGCATGAGCTGTCAGTGGTAGAATAGTTGGGACGGTAACCTGCATGCTTTCCATGACGAATCTGATAAAGATGCCCAGGCCTAATGTCACTGGGGGAAATACAGTATGTAGTTGGGGGACACTCATCAAATCTCTATGGTAAGGAGAAGGCAGATAATCTTTTATTCTTTTTGTTCCATTCTAAATAAGGTAGCTTCTTCTCTGAGTCTGCTCTAAGCCAAGTCTGGAGAAGTTAGGGTATGCAAGGACAGTAACATACAACTAGCAAAAGGAATTAAAGTAGTTTCAATAATTCATAAACATCTCTGGTAACTTTTTCAAAGGATTATTTAAAAAGTATAACAAACCATAGTCAGGCTGGTGAAGATACAATCAATGTTTTAGTCAACTTCACTGCCCTACCTAGTGCCTATTCATAGCGTTTTCTCTTGAAGGTCCAACTGACTAGAAAGTACATCATGGTATCTCTTCCTCTCACCTCCACCTCATTGTAGTGAATCAGTATTGGTCTTCAAACGGCAGGTCGTCCGGACCAAGCACCAAACGACCAAAAATCTATTTAAAAACATAAAATGTGTCTGCCTAGGTTAGAATATAGCTTCTATCTTGAGTTATGTGACCTTAGTCAGGTTATTCAACTTCTCTGTGCCTCAACGTCTTCATCTATAAAACTGGATGATGTTAGAAACCGTGGGCTGTTGTTGATATTAAAGTGTTCAGAAGAGAGAATGGGATATACTCAAAACCACTAAAGTTACTGCTATGTGAGTTGAGTTCTACTGGCACCTAAACTGGGAAGATATAAAGGGGTTAAGAGGGTAGCCTTTTCCATGTGTGGGGAGAGAAAGAGAATGACAAGTGAGCACAGATGTAGAAAAGACTTAAGGAGACACAGAGAGATGAAGAGATTACATTAGTCAGGTTCTGGGAAGGAAACAGATGCCACATTCAAATATAGATAATTGATTAACAGGTCTGGTAATAACCTTACGCCTAAGAGGAGGGGAGAGAGAGAAGTTACTAGAACTGGAAATGAGGGATTCCAATAGCTCCTCATATTTGATCTTCTCATTCCAAGAAGATGAGTCCTTTGATGGATAGATATAATCAATCGAGGTGAACCTCCTGGTGGGCACCAAATACTTCAGTTTCACTTTCCTCATCTCTAATCTTCTACCCAAGTTTCCCCACAGGCTGAATATGACCAGAAACCAGAGGGCAATAAAACTATGTGATAGCATCCATACAGGTCAGCCTGCAGAGAGTGGATGTAGAGGGCCAACACAGGAAGTCCTGCACACACACCATTTGGCACAGAGAGATGACATCTACTCTGTGTAAGCCCTCTTCCTGTTCTGACACATCCTGTCCTTGGGTCTTTCCAACACATTCCCTTTTTAGTCTAAGCTATACAGAGTAGTTTTCTACTATCTGTAATAAAAGCTACTTTGCCGTAAGTAGAACAATTTTGGTGATTACAAAATATGAGTAGAAAGTCTATGGGCATAAAAGCAGAGAAGGAGGGGTGCCTGGGTGGCTCAGTCATTATGCATCTGCCTTCAGCTCAAGTCATTATCCCAGAGTCCTGGGATGGAGCCCTGCATCGGGCTCCCTGCTCAGTGGGGAGACTGCTTCTCCCTCTCCCACTACCCCAGCTTGAGTTCCCTCTCTCACTGTGTCTCTCTTCATCAAATAAATGAAATCTTAAAAAAAAAAAATCAGAGAAGGAGACTCATCAATTTTGCCTTATTAGTAGTCCAGAACTTTCAGAGAGTAAGGATCACAATCCCAATGGCATTTTATGAATATTCATTACCTTGTGCCAATAACTAAGCCATGACAGCTATGGCTTAAACTCTGCACTTTCACTTGGTGTCTCCAGAATCTTTGGAAAAGACCAAGTTAACTAGCATCTAAGAAGCTCATGTGATTAAAGGTATTGTCACAATCTCCAAGCAGCTCACATCTCTTCATGGTTACTATTACCAGGTTTTATTTTCTGACTTTGAAGTTGCCTGGGCTCATCTCTGAAACTCCTCCAGATCTCCTTTACCTCTATTCAGTTTATGAGCCCAGAAAAGAACAAAAGCACAACCAACCCAATACAGTAAAAGTCTAACTCATACACTACCCAAGGCTGGGTTTATGACTTCTCCTTGCTCTGCTGCCAAGAAGCTCTCCTTCATGAAGACACACACAGAGTTATAGTAATACATTCACAGAACACACACATGCACGCACACACACATCTTGTTTTTTTCACATTGAAGCTTTCTTGGGTGAGAACCATACTTGACTAATTATGCTCCAAGCCCCAACCCCCACAACAAAAATTTTCCAAAGAAAACAGTTGAAATCTCACCGTGGCTGGTGTCTGGAAGAAGCTGTCTTGAGAATCATGGAATAAGCAGCTCCCTCTGTGGGGGGGAAAGAGAGTGATTATGTCGCATGCAAGGCCTTTAAATGGAGGGAGAATTAACTCAGCTTATAATAAATCACTGTTGACATCCTCACTAAAGACTTCTTGCTCTCCCAAGCCAGGGGGAATTTTTAGCTGGCCAAGAAGGAAACTGTACAAATGCTGGCTATTATTTGAATGTGCAACCTTCGTATGGGAGATTCTGAAGGATTTTCCCTATACGGTCTGAACAAACCCCCACAGAGAATAGCTACCCTACTAAAACAAACAAAGATTGATTAATAACTTATTATCATATTTTACAATTGAGACTTTGGAAAATGTGTAACAGCAGGAGGCCTGTCTTCACCTCACTTGTTTTTAACTTATATATTGGTCTTTCGCTAAGGAAAAAAAAAATGCAGAGTAAAAAGACTGAGGACAGCAATCCTTCCTTTCATGGTTTGAAGAAGAAAGGTATTTTATTTTCCTTTGTACTTTTCAAGTAAGAATAACTGATCTACCAACTCCGATGAAATTTTATAGACGGTAGAGCATATAAGTTGCTGTCATGTCATGCTCCCTGCAAAGTCCCTGAGGAAATGAAGGCAATGTCTGTGCTAATTCTTTCAGGAAAAGAACTCCAGTCTGAGAGGTGAAGTGACTTAAGGACATCTGGGTAGAAGAAGGTAGAGGCAGGACCTTTGCTAAGCTCTGGTGTGGAGCCTGTTTTCGATCATGCAGAAATGCCTCATAAAGAGGATGCAGTCCTCAGTTGATAGAATCAAATTTCATATTAATATTTATCAAAACATTTAAAAAATCTTCAAAGTGTTACTAAGCCTCCCCCAGAGTATTTTTTTCTCCCTAGTATATTATTACCAACATTTGTACTAGCCATATTAAGTGATTCAGTGAAAAGTGGATCCACAAGGATTAAATTCTCTATTCCCCTAAGAGCTTTAGCCCATCTTTGGATGAAACCAGCCCATTTCAGTGTTTTTTGCTTTTTTCGATTTTTGGGGGGGAAGGTTGATTCAAAATTATATATAAATTAAATGCATATAAACAAGATTTGAATGATACTTCACGATGAGTAAAATTGACTTCAATTACTAGGTTACTCCAGAGAAGTACCTTCTTGCGTGCTGGATAACTGTGTCTGCCCCTCCGGATATGTTCTCCATGTGGACCCACCCCGCATAGTGTCTTGAGAGGCAGACCTATAAGTATCACAACAACAATCCCTTGTCCTTTGACTTCCATTTGGGTTCAACCCGTGGGAGGCCCTGGAAAGAGACTGGAAGGAAGGAAGAAGATGAGGTGAAAGTGTTTATCCTCCTGGCTCCCTCTTTGCTGGGGATGCTTAGTTAGTCACTACTTACATGCCAAGAACTTCTCTAGAACACTCTTCTCTCTTGGTTCCAGGAAGGTCTCCTTACTCTTGGCCCCATCTTGCCCCACAGAACTGCACTTTTCCCTGAAGCTTTCTCTAAACCCTCCCACATCAGTGTAATCAGCTCTGTTGCAAAACTTTCCTCAGATCACCCGGACTGGGTGAGATTCAGCCAGAGTCCTGCCAGGAAGAGGCAGGTACACTCAGACAAGGTTTTCATCTTCTTGATGGACCTCAAAACTATGCACACAAGACTCAACACATATCTGAGATGCTGACAGAATCAGATGGGATTTACTCGTTCTAAGTACAAGTGCCATATTGAGATCATTGTTCAAATGATAAAGAAACAAGCGAGCAAAGTGATCCTGTTCAATAGATTTATTGTTTTTTGGGGGGACTGGATCGATTCAAAATTAAGTGCAAATTAAATGTGGAGGAACAAGATTTGAATGATGCTTTCAAATTACTAAATTTTACTTCCATTAAAGAGTACTCTGGAGAATAATAATAATTAAAAAAAAAACAGAATGATTAGAGATCAGCCTGTATCAATTGGGTAAATTTGCCTATTTTTGCTTAATGTGATATTAACCTGAATTAATTATCATCCCATTTTGGATAAATTGAGTTATATGATCTTATATTAACTTTTACTGACAGTCCTTTGGATAAATTAAATTATATATAATTTATTAATTATATTAATTATTAATTGTATAATTAAATTAAATTATATATATACAAACCCTACTGTTCACTTACTTAATAATATAATAATTTCTACTGTACAACTTATCAGTGTCAATAATGTATACCATTCAAATTCTGATTTTATGGTCCCAATAAACAAGCAAGCAAACAGATTAGTAAGTAAGTTTTAAAAAGATAGTCTGATGTTAAATAATGTATATATTATATGTATAGAACATATAACTGGAAATATATATATATTGGTTATAGCAGTTAAATGCAAGATTCATGTGGTTCATTCAGTGCTAATTATTATTTTCTCTTGCAACACACTGTGGCATTTCAGTGAACTATTTTGACATCAAGGCATTCCTAAGTATAGGCAGTAGGCTCCTATTAATACAGTAGCATATTTTTAGCACAGGCTTTAGCTTTTTAAAACCACACAGCTCAAACTGTCCCCTCATAGAAAAAAAAAATACCATACTCGAGCATAATCCCATCTGTATGTCTACCCGAGTCCTTTAGCTTATGAAACGAGTACTCGACTTATATAAAGATAAATATATATTTAATTTTGGCAAGATTCTCCACAGTAAATGAAATCTCATAAAACAGAAAAAAAAATTTGTCTGTTGGATTTACGTTTTTGCCTTTTCAAAAGGGTCTCAGAAGCCCTGGCACAGCACAAAAGTGACATGAGTATTTGAAGAAAAGACGAAACTGTCGAAGATTCCAGAGCACACGTGACAGAATGTGCTGTGGCTAGGAAGTCACGACAGTGGGCTCCCAAATGGGATCGTTTGGTTGACATTTCTGTGTGGTTTGCGCGTGTGCACACGCATGTGTGTGGTTGTGTGTGTGTGTGTTTCTACTCAGACAGCCAGGGTAACAAGTCAGACAAGTTCTCCCACAAACAAACTCAACACTGTTAATCAATCACTCTTTGCACTTTGAGAATTCACTTCCTCCTGAAAACCACTTATGAAATGAACCATTTTTCCTCTTTAGATTAGAGAACTGGAACAGAGGGAATCAGCACACTCATGGTTACATATTGACATCTGGAGACAATGGAATTAAAAGCAGCAGTTCTCGCCGATAGATAATCATTCAGTTCTGTGGAGCGCAGATAACACAGTGAGACACAAGCTCTTAATCACCAGCATTCACTTGTTTGGCTTTTGCTTTCTACTTTGTATAATAAGGTCAATGGCAGCACCCTGTACACTTCACAAAAACCAGAGGCTTAGTCTGTGGCCATCCCGATCCTAAGCAAATCCAAAAAGTAGAGAGCAAAGAAGACCCTGCACCATGAATGCCATGCACATTTATGGAGCCACTGTGTCCCTCCCTCAAATGTTATTTACTTTCCCATTACACCAGCTTTTCTCCAAGTGTATGATGGATGCTCCTTGATAAGGAATCCTTCTGGGGGAAAATATCTACACAAAATAAAATAGAACAACATATTCACAGGTTTTGCTTATCTCCAAATTGCTCCAAATTGCAAATCTCCAGATTGCTCCAAATCTCCAGATCCTTCTCAGAGGATCTACCCTGTTGCTCGGCTCTAGATTTGGGGGAGAATATCATAAGCTGCTAGTTCAGAATTCACAGTTCACCCCCCACCCTTACCCCAATCGCTCACCTCTTTAGTAAATACCAGGAGTCAGTTATATCAAGCTCATTACCTGATCTTGAGCAGTGTGGAAGAAAATAGGGAAGAGTGGTGGGAAAGACCATGAGGATGAAGCCTAAGTATACTACCAATTAGTAACAGCTGATACCCTGATGAGTGTACGGTGAGAGCACAACAGGAAACAGCAGTCACACACAATACCTGATGGGCTGGAAACATTTTGGGGTAGAAGCAAAGAATTCTACACAGTACAGTTTCGAGGAATTTGCTAGGCTCACAAACACAAACTAATTTCTGTTCTTCAGGGACGAATTGTGTTCATCCTCACAAGGGTAAAGCAGCAAATATTTGAAACTGCAAGTTGGCTGAGATGTGAAAAAATCAACCTACTCTACCTTGTCCTCATTTTACAGAGAAGGAAATTAGAATTCTCGGAAACTGGTAACTGGTTAGAATGCAGTCAGCTGTTTTTTTGTTTTGTTTTGTTTTGTTTTGCTTTGTTTTATTTAAAAAAAAAAGGGGGGGTGGATAGAACCCAACTCACTCATTTGTAACCAAAAGCTAATGTCCAGCCATATCTGATATATTAAATATTAACAAGTGAGACTGATAAGTGAATAATGAGCTTGGTCACTCTTTTTACTTGAGGTGAAGGTTAAAATCTGCTGCTGAGTATATTCATTATTTACTATAAATCAAGACTTCATTGTTGGATGCTATTTTTGATCATTTAACAATATAGAAAGTGCTAGAGGACACTTTGAGAAGCTTCCAAGATCCCATTTCAATGAACTTGTTGCTCCAGAATCTGGGGATGCTCTGGCCAATAGCCTTGGGTGCTCAGCCATGCCCTCGGCAGCCATATTGGATCCTGACGCAGAAGGCAAAATGTCTGCCTCTGGAATCATGTATCAAAATAGCCACCCCCATGTTTTGAACCAAGTGGAAAACTTAACAGAAGCCCATCGATGGAAAAAGACAAGGCAAAAACGAAAACAAAACATGACTATAAACAGAACCTTGCTCTGCCCAATCTATTTGCGCCCCAGTGTTAATTATCAAAAACCTGCCCAGTGAAGACTTCATACCGGTGAAGGCCTGAGAACCACCGTCTGATTGGAAACGACTATTTCCATCACAGGGCCATCAAGCAAACAACAGCTTGGCTTTGTTTAAATTTTGATATTTTGCACACCATGCATTTTTTTTTTTTACACGAAATTTGACTTTTAAAAATATTGCCTTAAGGGGTGCTTGGGTGGCTCAGTGGGTTAAAGCCTCTGCAGTCCACTCAGGTCATGATCCCAGCGTCCTGGGATCAAGCCCCGCGTCCGGCTCTCTGTTCAGTGGGGAGCCTGCTTCCCCCTCTCTCTCTGACTGCCTTTCTGCCTACTTGTGATCTCTGTCTGTCAAATAAATAAATAAAATCTTTTTTAAAAATTGCCTTAAAACATCAGTTATCTTGATCCCTGAGTTTTGGATGCCCCCTTCAGTTCTGCACTGAGGACATTGCTTTACCCACCCGACACTGAACCTTTGGAAATTGCCTCCATTGTGAACAACTGCCTCACCAAGGTCCTGCCCTTCTCAAGGGACTCACTCCCAGTGGCGGATCAACGTGGAAGGAGCCCAGCCATTCAAGCCCAATGGGAGCCGGCTCTGAAGGGTCATTCCAGGTCCAGGGCTCCCCGCAAAGTTAGCCAGAGCTGATCTGGGGACTGAGTTGTCCCTGGATTTCTCCTTCTGCCCACCCCTGCTTTGTTCCCCTGCCATCCACAGGCATGGACCTCCAGGGTTCTTCATAAAGACACGCTGCACACCAGCCTCCATCTTCAAGGACGATTCTCAGAGAACACTATCTACAAAAATTATCAACCTGGATTAGCTAATACTGAGCACATCCCAGGTTCCATGTGCATTTATAGACGTTTTTATTTTATCCTCACAATAGACCAGTGAGGTACAACATGGAGATTTTGTTGAAGGTATTAACATCAATTATACACAATGAAATTTTTTTCCCTCAATGGATAAAGTAACAAGAAAAAGTCCACATGAAACCAATGTGCTGTATCGTGACACCACACAAGTCAATGTTTTTCTTTTCCTCACTGGCCTGAGTATCACAAAGATGCTTAACCTCACGAAGGCTCCTACGTGTAGTCCAGACGACACTCTTTAAGAAGGTAGAGAAGGATTTAATACATATTAAGGTTTCAATTCAAAATGTTTCAAAATTGACTTAAAATTCACCAAGTGATATGCCTCGGCTACTTAAAAAGTTTACAATTTTCATTTTATTCTCTGATGATATTGCGGACAAAAAGTTTTTAATTTCATTTAGTAAACATTAGTAATAGTGTTTCAAAATTTCAGTGTGTCCTAACCTCAACATTTTTACTTATTCAGACATGGATTACCATTAGAGACTGTAATAGTGTACAGCTACCAATGGTCATCCCAATATATAAAAAAGCTAAAATACTTGTCAACTCTAATAAAAATAGTCTCACTCAAATCAGGATATTTGCTGTCCAGTGTGGGGCCCCACAAATTCATGGGAGCTCTTTAGAAATGCAAATCACCTATTAGAAATTGCTTCAGTGAGTACGGTTCTCTTTCTAAACTCCTTTTTGGTATGGATCATTTGTGAAATCACACTTCTGAACTCACCATGGTATGTCTTTTCTTTCTACAGTTATGGCCCCCATATTTCTGAGCATACTCTATTTTATATTCAGGTCTTTTAGTGTTCTGGTTCATAGGAAATGGTGTTATTTATTTATTACAAGATCTCACATTTGTTTTATCCATCACAAGCTAATGTTTGTATGAATTAGGCCCTAGAGATGTAATAGCATTTTTAAAAAGCTGCCCCAAAGACAGAAAGCTGAGAACCAAAAGTGGAATAAGAACCAAGGTGCACAGTCTGATTTTCCAAGTTCATATATCTTGCATATAACGATATGAACAGCTTAAAATCCACAGTCTACTTCTAATTTTCATTTTACTTATCTATTTTTTAAATAGCTGTTAGGTGCAGGAGAATGTGCAAACCACAGCAATGACTGGGTAGAGATGTCTCTTGCCTGTGCCAGGAGTAAAAGCTGACTTGGTCAAGCTATTATTCTGTGTTTACCTGCTCTGAATTTCACATCTCTCAACCTTTTTTCAAAACAACAATTATATTTAAAATCTATAGCATTTCATTGGGTGATTTTTGAACTCTAAATGTCCCCTAAATATAATACTCTTCAGCAAAATATTCTGAGTAGGTAGCCAGGACTTACATCTATCCTAGTCCAGCATTAGAAAGACCCAGGTACAACTCAATTTTGTGAACCAAGAAAGTTAGCAACTTGCAAGCACCTGGTTTACCTGGGAGCCTAGCATGATGTCAAAGAAAATCCATGTAAACAGGCCATTTACTGAGGTTTTTTTGTTGTTTTTGCTTTCATTTTGTTTTGTTTTACTGCACCTTGTAGAGGAAGAAGCCCAAAGGCCTCAAAGACCAGTCCTTGCCTATGGTCTTGGAGCATTCAATATTAACTAAAAGACTTTCAACAAAATGTAGAGGTTAAATTTTATTAGAGTGGCAAACAACTTTATAAAATGGTAAGCTGAACGCTCATTTTATTAAAGTAGTAGGGCTTTATATAAGCACCACATTTTAGGTTATGGCCTTCTAGTGTATTATTAGAGGCTACAGGGGGGTGTGTTCAATAGAAATAAATTCAGTGGAGATATTTAAGAGAAGAAATTCACCTTTACTCTTACAACCCCAACATACTTCGGCTGTACCCAACTGATGTCAGTTGGTACAAAACAATATTCTGTATTGAAAACCAACCATCATTACCATAATAGCATCATAAAAAAATGCTTTACTTGACACCTTCAACAACAGCTGGCCATCTGTTCTGTTTTCCATACCATTTTGACCATTGTTCATGTTTCAAAGACTCTCACTTTCAGTGACTTCTCAGAAGTTTAACAAGTAACTCACTTAAAGTAACATCAGAGTCTCTATGAAGCTAATGGATCTATGACATAGTTGCCACTGAGTTCCCAGATTGTCCATACCAAAATACAGCTTATGATGTGTGTGCCCCTGCCCAAACATGTTTCATATGCCAGAGGATGTTGAAATGATGTCCTGTTGGCACAGGCTCTGTTTACCACACTGCCTTGACTTCATGAGTTGGGGCACATTCTATTTGGGTTGTGCAAGCCAAGGTCATCATTGCATAAAAGCAGGAGCCCACAAATTGCTGTTTCTTAGGTGACCTGATAGTCTCTGTTCACAGCAAAGGCTGAGTGAGAGTTATCCTGGGTCTCTTTGGGACGTGGCAAAGCCAACTTACTCAGAGTTCCTTGGCTGAATCCAGGAAAAAAAAGTCAGCTAAGATGAGTCACTATTGAGCAAAAACCTTGTCTGCAACTCTCTTTAGAGGTTACGTGCTCTTCTAAAATTACATATTTGGATTGATATATTAATGTCGTTGTATTGTAGTTGCCTAGAGACAACTTGGAAGCCGCTGAGTTAGATGATGGGGTTCTCTGTCACCAACTGTATCATCTTAGGCACTCTACTTGACTTACGCCTTTCACAAACAGAAACAGAGTTGCCCCTTCTCACCTGTGACAGAAGAAACATTTTATCTATTGGCTTTCTCATCCCCATTAGAAGATACTTAAACTCAAGGGTCCATTCTTCACTTGGCAATGTCCTCTCATGAGGTTTAATGTATACGTGAGTCATTGGGATTGAATATTGTCACTTTGAGGAGACTAAAGGGACAAAGTGCCAGGAAAGGGAAGACAGGAAGAAAAATGTCAAGACAAGCATTGTGAATTATTTTTGTTTTTCTTTATTCATTCCTTCAACAACTTTAACAGCTATCACATAAGATGTTTGGAGTGAAACTCTAGGAAAAATGAAGATATAGAAGGTGAACTTCTGTTCTCAAGGAGATGCCATATATAACATAAAACAATAAGAAGTTACTAACAAAGTGGGTGTGTGGTCTAAGAAAGAGGTGCTGCCTATGGCTGGTAGGATCAGGAGGGACTCTTCAGAAGAGATTCCATGGTCTGTTCCCCAAAACAGCATAACTCTTGAATATTTGGAGATAAGAAGGGTGGGGTGTATGCTTCGTAAGCCAAGGCACAGAGGTGGGGAATTGGTAAGCTAAGATCTAAATGAACATTTGGCTCAGGAAAGACTCTGAGGGCAACAGACAGAACGTGGAGGAAAATATTTCCATAGCTAAGTTAAAGATGGTGGCTAATGTGACAGCATGAGACAGGAAAAGCAACCCGTGGGTGTGAGGAAGAATGTGAAGGAGGAACAACAGATGTGGTGGCAGCATGGACTGGAGCAATGAGGGGGAGGCCTCACCAACAGCAGTGCGGAGCTCCTGACCCTGGCTGTGTGTGTGTGGGGGGGGGGGGGCTCTGAGAACAGGAAGTGTAACACCAGGAAAAGAAACTGATGGAAACTGAAGACGGAAGAGAAACAAGTGCACTTCTAATTTTTTGTATTATATTTAAATGTGATTATTCTCAGGTGGCAATGGACTATCCAGGTCAAGAGGGCCATCAGCTACCTGTCATTGAGGGACATAAAATCAGTGTTTTTTAAGTAACAGAACTCAAGAGTTTTACAAAGCACCCTTTGAAACTGTGGAGCTAGAAATGATTGTTTTGGTCTCAAATAAGGCCATGTCTGTTTACTACCATGACTCAATATTTTTGCTCATTTATCATTGGATCAAAAGGGATAAAAGAGAGTTCTACTTCAGAGATGACATAAATATACTTTTTCCTATTCTTTCTGCTACGTACCACTGAAAACCCCTGGACATTATACATAAGACTAACAGAAGAGGACTCTGAAAGGTAGAAAGAAAAGGGTAATGGGCTATGGGCCTTGGACTGATGCAACATCAAAAAATTGAGTTTTCATGGGGGTGGTGGGCTTATGCCTCACATTTCCCAGATTTGGAGCTGAAGAACCCAGCAATCTAGAAACACCAGTGAACACAGGCAAAAGAAACCCCAATCAAAGTCGCTCTATCTAGCCAAAGAACCAAGAAAGGGGTGGCCTAGCAAGAAAGAATGCTTTTTGGCAATAACTACTCTACTCCAGGCAAAAGCTACAGAAAATACTGTGACCCTACCTCCAGCCCCACAAGCAAAGGCTGAGAGGGAACCTTAGACCTCTACCCTCACCTGGCAGTAATGAGGTCACATCTCCTGCTAAAGCACTGTCATAAAAAGTCATCTGAAACAGAGGATATAAATTAAGATCTGGATTCTTATAACATTGTACCCCAAATGTTTATTTCAATAAAAAATTCATTTATCATAGGAAGAACCAGGAAGATTTCAAAATGATGAAAAATGAGCAACAGAGAACACTGAAATGATAGAGATGCTAGAATTATCTGACAAAAATTTTAAAGCAGCTATCACAATAATAACAATAATTAATAATAATAATAAATGCTTCCTTGAGCAATAATAAAGATGTTTAAAATGAATGAAAAAAAATGAAAGTCTCAGCCAAGAGACAGAATATAAAACAAAGAACCAAATGAAAATTTTACAATGAAAAATTAATAACTGAAATTAAAAAAAAATTTTAATAACTAAAATTTTAAATCTCAGTGGATTGGCCCAATAGCAGCATGGAGGGGGCAGAGGAAAGAATTAGTAAACCTGGAGATGGAACAATAAAAATGACCCAGTCTGAAAAACAAAGATGAAATAAATGGAAATCTTAAAAAAAGAAAAAAATAAAACAGTAACAACAACAACAACAAAAAAGTTATTCCAAAAATGAGGGAGAAATGGATAATATTGAAAAAGCACCAATGAAACAGAATTATCATCATACACAAAAATATATTTGGGAGGATTAAGCAATATGACATCTTGTCTGTGTGTGTGTGTTTTAAGTGAACTAAAAGACTCGCAATAGAAACATGAGTAGTAACTGTTATATAGCCTTTAAATTTGAACATAGCTTAACAACCTGGGGCAGGAGCTTCCCTTTTTCTTTCCTCTCAATTAAATGATCTAATTAAAAACCTTCCCAGATAGAAATCAAGTATACAAAATATACCCAACAAAGTGGCTTTCCTTCCGAAATATTAAACAAAAATAAATGGCCTTTTATGGTCGATTAGGATGAGCAAGAAAAGTGGGTAATATATGTTCTCATTTGAAGCACAGTGTTACTTCATTGTTTATAAATTAATTCCTTCTTGCAAAAATACCATATGATCTCCCTAATATGAGGGAGTGGAGATGCAACATGGGGGGTTAAGGGGTAGGAGAAGATTTAATGAAACAAGATGGGATTGGGAGGGAGACAAACCATAAGTGACTCTTAATCTCACAAAACAAACTGAGGGTTGCTGGGGGAGGGGGGTTGGGAGGGGGGGTGGGGTTATGGTCATTGGGGAGGGTATGTGCTATGGTGAGTGCTGTGAAGTGTGAAACCTGGCGATTCACAGACCTGTACCCCTGGGGAGAAAAATATATTTTATGTTTATAAAAAATTAAAAATTTAAAATTAAAAAAAAAAGCTCACATGAAGTTGGTGACTAGTCAAGTTTTAGCAATAATCTTATAAACCTATAAGAATCTATTTAAGTGTTTTTTAAGTGAATCATTTTACAAAGGCTTTGTTTGTTTGTTTGTTTTACAATCCATGACTATTTGAAATAACTTTGTTGGAGAGAAAGCTGGAAACTTGAGGTTCAGTTATAAGACTTCATGTGTGAGATCTGGGTGGAGTCATAGATTTGGACTTGGTAATTGCAGGAGCCATTCTCAAGTATAAAGCTAAAGAATAAAGATAATATTTAGTTAAAAAACAACAACAACAAAAAAATACCATCCTGGTGTTCTTAAGTATTATCCATCCTGTTCTACTTTCCAGTTCTCCTCTATCATGTCCATCATATTGAGACAGTCTCCAATCGGCTCTCCGTGCTGCAAGCTCACTGAAAAGGAATTAGGGCCTCAAAGTCTATAGGCCCTACAAGAGTTGGCCACCACAGTGACCCAGTGTCCTAAACTCCTACTACTCTAATCCTCACTTGTTCTGCTACTGATGCTGGGTCCTCCTTGGTGCTCTTCAAACACATTAGCATGTTTCTACCTCAGGACCTTTGCATATATTTTCCTTCTATCTGCAATGCTTCTCTCCTGATTACCCACATGACTTGTTCATTTCATGTAGGCCCCTGCTCAAATGCAACCTTCTCAAGAGATCATTTCCGAGTACCCTACCTCAACTAGCACCCTGCTCCCCATCACTTACTGTCCATTTATCCCATTTCACTTATCAAGAACACTGACGTGTCATTATATAATTATCTTGTTGTTGTTGTTGTTCACACCACCAAAATGGAAGCACTGCAAGAACAACCTTTGTTTTTCTGACTGTGGCATCCCCGAAGTCTAGAACACAACATATAGCACACAGTAGGTGCTTGATAAATACATGGTAATAAATGAATTAATTTAATACATCCACATACTATGACTGATCTCTCAAAAATGATTCTTTATGGATTTCGGACAACTTATGAAAAGGATTCATAATTTCCCCTACAGAACACAGATTACATTTCAAGTGTCCCAACAGGTGACACAAGATCCTTGACATGTGCAATCCATTTTTCTCCAGTTTTCTTCTTTCATTTCTACCTTAAATAAATCCTCCAGTTAAGCTCGCTCATTGCTGGCCTTGTCATGTTCATCACTACCTAGTAGGGTGACTAGCTATCCTACTTTGTCCACTATTGGGGAGTTTTCTGGAACACAGAATGTTCATCTCTGAAACTGAAAATGTTCTGAGCAAACAGGGATGACGTGGTCACTCTGCTTGCTACCCTGACACCTTACTCTTCCCTTTGGCTTCCAGGTTCCCTGTTCTCTCCTTTACTTGCCAAAGGCCCCGTTTTTTATGACAACCAACAAAAGCTTCACATCCTTGGCAAAGCCCTAGCAGTCTCTGCCACACCCTGTGATGTCTGCTCTACTATACTCAGTAACAATTCTTGTTTATTATTTTATCAAATATTATTACATATTTTTTTCTTTTTTTTTCTGTATCCTTAAGGGATCTTTCATTTAAATTCAATTTAATTAGCATGTACTGTATTATGTTTCAGAGGATTCATCAACTGCATACGACACCCAGGGCTCGTTACATCACGTGCCCTCCTTAATGTCCATCACCCAGTTACCCCATCCCACCACATGCCTACCCTCCAGCAACCCTCGTTTGTTTCCTGGAGTTAAGAGTCTCTTATGGTTTGTTCCCCTCTCTGATTTTATCCTCTTTTATTTTTCCTTCCATTTCCCCATGTTCATCTGTTTTGTTTCTTAAATTCCATATATGAGTGAAATCATATAGTATTTCTCTTTCTCTGACTTATTTCGCTTAGCATAATACCCTCTAGTTCCATGCACGTTGTTGCAAATGGCAAGATTTCATTCTTTTTGATGGCTGAGTAATATTCTATTGTCCATATATGGTATATGGGCGTACACACACACACCCCCACACACACATCTTCTTCATCCATTCCTCTGTTGATGGACATCCGGGCTCTTTCCATAGTCTGGCTACTGTGGGCATTACTGCTATAAACATTGGGGTGCATGTGCCCCTTTGAATCACTGTGTTTCTATCTTTTGGATAAATAGATAACTGTCCGCTTCATTTATATAAATATTGTCTCTGCAATGGAATTTATCTCTAGAGAGCAGGAACTATACTTCATTTTTTATGTCTTTTCATTTAGCACAGTGCTTGAAATGTAGTATTCAATAATTATTTATTATTGTGGATGGATATATTCTTTTTTTAAAAAAAGATTTTATTTATTTATTTGACAGACAGAGATCACAAGTAGGCAGAGAGGAAGGCAGAGAGCAGGAAGCAGGCTCCCTCCTTCCTGAGCAGAGAGCCAGATGCGGGTCTCGATCCCAGGACCCCGGGATCATGACCTGAGCCGAAGGCAGAGGCTTTAAACCACTGAGCCACCAAGGTTCCCCAAGTGGATGGATATATTCTATCTTTGGAAAGGTATCTTAAATGCAAACATAATCATCTGGTAGGTTGCTTACGGAAAGGGTGAGGTAGATTTTAAAAACCCAGGATATATGATTTTGGCAGATCCAAAAAAAAAAAAAAGATTATTTTGATTTAAAATAATAGAAAAAGTACAGATTTGAACTGAGTCATCTCTTTGTAAAGATACCTGGTGTTCCTTCCTTTGTTCCATGCTGAATATTACAAATCCGCGAAATGCCCCTATGGATCAAGTTTAAATTGGCTTCTGCACTGCCAAAATATGTGGTAAAGAGGGAAAAATCTAATGAAACATCTTGATGACTTATAATACACCATGTTCTAATATCTGGCAGCATCCTAACGACCAACTGAAGTTTTCACTTTTCATCTAGCTATTTTGGTGCTGTGTAGACACAGGCCAAGAACTGGAACAGTAGGAAAAATGCCACAGTAATGCTGAATTTTACTGGCTTAGCAATGAGGGGAAACTCACATATTGCTTGCCAGAAAAATAACTGGCTTTAGTTGGTGCTATTAGTCTCACGCTTTTTAGGAGCACTTAATTTAAAACAAAATTGTGGGCTTAACTCCTATCCTAATGTTTTGAGACTGCTGTAATAAGCAAATGTTCAAAGTGTTCTTTATCCAACCAAGTGGCTGAGTTTCTTGTTCAAGCTCCATCTATAACAAAAAGATTTTCATTTGGTGAGCGGTGATCCCTGATTTAGCACAAGCAAACACATCAAGATGCATTCAGGCTTACAGTGCAGAAATCTCAGAGCGGTAAGGTTTAACTTGACAAAACAATCACTATGGAAAAATAACTTACAAATCACACTAGCCACCTAAATAGAAGCTCGGTTTCCTAACTGGCTTGTAATGGAAGCCCTGGAACAGTATGAGGGATTGTTAATAGAGGTTTAGAGTTACTATCTTATGTCTGTACCTTAACCATGAATTCTGGCCCGTTGCTGTGAAGCGTGTACCACATCAACATTTGAAGGATGTTGGGATCAACCCCTCCCACACTCGGAGTGTCTTAAAGACAATATTATATTTCACTAAGTATAAACCTTTGACTCTTCAGTAATTATGTTTTAGCTTTAATCTACGTTTCAACTCCATCAGAGACATGGTTTACTTGGATAAGAGTACACTGGGAAAACATGGAAGGGGAAGCACTTCCTAAAAGGACTGAAATACTACTTGCAAGTATTTTTTTCTGTGAACTGTACCCTGATTTCCTTCCTCCAGGTGAAACCTGATCTTTTCACAGGAGTGATACTAGATCATGTATAATATCCCAACCTCGATGGTTATTTAATTGTCCTATTAACACAGCACTCTTTGTTTTTAAGATTTTATTTATTTATTTATTTATTTGAAAGAGAGATCACAAGTAGGCAGAGAGGCAGGCAGGGGTCGGGGGGGAAGCAGGGTCCCCACTAAGCAGAGAGTCCAATGCAGGGCTCAATCCCAGGACTCTGAGACCTTGACCCGAGCTGAAGGTAGAGGCTCAACCCACTGAGCCACCCAGGTGCCCCAACACAGCACTCCTAATATTCAAATGCTGTACTCATTCATGGTGCATTCGTTCGTCCATCATACCGGGTGCCTGCTAAGGTACCACCGGATCCTCCTCATCATGGGGTTGATGATAAAGGAAATTAACACACATAAAGTAGTACTCACTACCCTTTAATAAAGGCCTACTATTTTCTAGACAATCTGTTGCATACTCTGAGGTATTATTTCTAACCCTTAAGAAAATCTTACAATGTAGGTATTATTTTAACCATTTCACAAATGAGGAAAAGTGAGTTTTTGCATATCACTTAACCTGCCGACCCTCAAACCACTGGTGAGTGGTGGACAGAGCCATACTTTCTGGCTATCTAAATCCTCATTCCTTCCATTGTGTGCAGGAAAACTGCACTCAAAGAAGGTAGATATCGTATGCCCTTAGAACAAGATCTTGTTCTCCATGATATTATGTTGAGACAAGTCAATGGTTGCCTTTCTTTTTTACTGTGATAAGAGTATTTAATATAAGATCTACCTCTTTAACACATTTTTAAGTTTTCAATACAATATTGCTAAGTATAGGCACAATGTTGCACAGATTTCTAGAACTAATTCATCTCAGATAACTGAAATTTTATATCTTTTGAACAGGAACTCCTCATTTCTCACTCCCTCCAGCCCCTGGCAACCCCCATTCTAGTCACGGCTTCTATGGAGTTTGGTGTTTTACAGATCACAGAAGTAGAATCATACAGTCTTTGTCTGTGACTGGTTAATTTCACTTTGTATAATGGCCTCAAAGTTCATTTTAACAAGAGCAGAGATGCCCAGTACTATGGAGGCCATCATTCAGCAGAACATACTAAAGGAACAGTCCCTTTAAATACACTCCATGTCAAGGAAACAGAAGCAAAGCCAAGCCAGGAGACGAATTTTCTGATGAATCTTGTCAACCTAGGGAACCAAGTTGGAATAAAGGGCTCATATGGGGCCTTTTATGGTGTTAGATAGTCTGCTTTGTGAAGCCTGCGGCTCTTGTTTTATCATATACTGTAATTTGGTTTTTTAAAAAATGCATAGTCGAGGTTTATATAATTGAATGAGAGCTATTGACTGAAATGATTGGAATGTCTCAGTGGCCATTGGTAAAATCTTACTGATTTCCATTTCCCGCTCTCCAGATAGACAGCGCGCAATTATAGGATGGGAATGATTCAGCTCTCTTTTCTGACTGTACTGTCTCTTCATTTTTACAAGGTCAGCCTAATAAATAACATTCCTAGAAGTGAAACTAAGTTGCATGGAATGAATGATAGTGATAAATGTGTTTCCGACAGCTACTGTATCACTTAGACCAAAAATAATTTGAGAAACAAGAGATATATATATATTTTTTCCAAGTCAGAAGAACAAACAAGGAAACAAAGCTATTGCTTCCCTAGAGAATAGAAAACTAGTGTCAGTATCTAAAGACAGTCTTTTCTCTGAATTACAGGTTTGGGAAAATCTCTCTCTCTCTCCCAATGAACAATTTCTACCTCCTGTTTTGGTGAGGCAGTAAAGAAATATTGGTACATATTTAACATAACATTCTAATACCACTGATGATAGTTGTTAGAAAATGTGAGATTGGAAACCACCTTAAGTGGCAAGGTAGTTAATCACAGATGCTCTAGCCACTCTGTCTTATTTATTTTCTAGCTCCACTAATTATAAACCACATGAAGGACTTTGGGTAAGATTTTTCACCTTTATTTGTGTTCATTTTTTTTTTCACGTGTAAAATGGTGACAACAGTAACTACTTCATTGGGTTGTTGCAAAGATTAAGTGAGCTCTCATACATAAAGTACTCAGAACTCGCACATCGTAATACTTAGTAAGGTTATGATGTGAAGGACATGAATACACTTAGTAATGTGTAAATTATTCATTTCAAAAGGAAAAGTATCAATGGAGAATATTTAATATTATATTTGCTTTTGTAAAACTTCAGTTCTAAGCCCATGGGGTAAATAAACTTTAAGTCAGGATAAGGAAGCAATGGAAAAAAAGGGGAGGGTTGAGGAGGGGGGAACTTGAGTGGCTTAGAGAAGTTACATGCCATAACAAATATCCTAAAGTAGGAACAGTGTCTGTGACAAAGAGCATCCTTTGCTTTTTTATTGAATTAAAGCCTGCTGCATTCAGCCAATCCAAGCTACACCACACCAGACCTCTGCTTTCTGATGTTCCATCTCTGTTTAAAAAAAAAAAATCAGCTGCAAAATACATAGACAATTTACAAGTCTCAAAGATCGTATTTGTCCTGGGGTCTCCCAGCCGAGATGATCCTAATGGAGGACCCCATTGGTGGAACATCATTAATCAGGCAGCCATGGCCAAGGAGGTGGGTGGCTGCTGATAGTTTTGGCCCATTGGAAATGGCTTTGGATGACTGCCAGGTTGTGTGTAAAATTTTGAAATGTTTGAAACAATACAGTCTTTACAATGTTATAAAATACTAGGGTGGTTAGAGTGGGCTGCAGACTGGCTCATGGCCAATAAAACCTCAGAATTCCAGTCAGCTGTAACTTGGAGTTTAATGTTGTCTGAGGTGTTCAAGGTCATCTCTCCCCAATGTCCTGAAGGTCAACCCAGTCTTTATAAAGCTGCCTCATTGAGCTACTGCTCCCCCAATCTCCCGAGTTCAAAAATATTTTAGTCCATTTGCTTCCCCTGCACACCCCCATCCCCTGCACCACAAAAATCACTTTGAGAGTGAATCTTAAAAGTCTTACTTAGGAAAACTTTTGAAAAAACTGAACTTGCTTTTTGTTTGTGCCCATTTAAATAGAACATGCTCACTGCTGACTTGTCAATAAACTTGAAAAATAAAAAAAGAAATTGCCACTAATTCCAACACTTTTAGGAAACCGGATAGATTAATGGAATATTGCTTTGTTGTCCTGCTTTCAGCCTGCATTTTACATAATCTGTGATCATATTTTACACATCCAGTTGGCCCTGGAACAACACAGATTTGAATTGTGTGGGTCTAATCATACATGGATTTTTTTCAATAAATACATGTATAGTGCTGTAAATGTATTCTCTTCTTTATGTTTAATAATATTTATTTCTCTAGCTTACTTTATTATAAGACATATATGACACATATAACATACAAAATATGTGTTGACTGTTTCTGTTATTGGGAAGTTTTCCTTCCGGTCAGTAGTAGGTGATTGGTAATTAAGTTTTGGAGGAGTCAATACTTTTACGTAGACTTTCAACTGTGTGGGCAGTTGGCATCCTTAAACCCTGCACTGTTCAAGGGTCAAATGTAATTAAAAATCATCTTCTCCCAAACTTTATATTTCAAAATTCTATTCTATGTGAATATAAATTATTTAATCACAATAATAATGGCAGAACAATATTTTATTCTGTATTTAACAATTCTCATATTATCGAGTGCTTATTATGCTTTTTCTCTCCAAGACGGTGCTGGGTTAAATAGTGTTATTGTTTACATAGAGCTTTTCTGTATCTAGTATTATTTCCTTAGGATAAGTTCCCAGAAGTGAAATTAAAGGGTCAAGGGAGACAGATACTTTTAGAGTCTTGGCAAATGTTGCAAAGTGGCTTTCCAAACATTGTTCCCCTCAACTGACAGCCCATCAGTAAAGTGATGAGAGGGTATCATTTCATTCCCTCATTGTCAGCAATAGGTAATAGCAAGTATTCTTCTAAAGAACACAAATATGCTAATATTAAAAGTGAAAAATTGTCTTGTTCCAAAAATGTACATAGTGGTAGAGCTAGCTAAGCGCTCAGTGTTGTTACACAGAAAGAATCATAGAACTACTTCATGGGTGATGTGTTTTCAGTATATTCTCCAAGCAAATGATTCTTCTAAGCAAAAGGGAATTTAATTCTGGGGCATCACCATAGAAATAAAACAATGAACACAGAGAATGTAAGATACAACGCTCCAGATAGAGAAGTAAAGACCGACAACGTTATGCAGAGGTACCCTACGTAGTGGGTAAAGCTGCTAGCCTGGGGAAACTGTTGATAAATGCAGAGTATTTGAAAGGAACATTTGAGAAAGTGTCAAGGCAACAAATTAAAACATTTTACAATTGTAACAGAGGCCTTGAATCAAGAAGAGGATGTTCCAGTAGTAAAGGTAACAGAGAAGAGAAAGGACATGAAAAAAAGAAACACAAGAAAAATCCAGAGCTGAACCAGAAGAGAGACATTTATTCACTCTCATTTTAAACAGCATGGTTAGCTTCATGGAGAGAACTGATCTGACATCTACTGATATGACAAATAACTGTATAGTTAAACTTACCAAGTTGCCATTCTAGAACGTTCTTTGGTCACATCCCCAGTTAATAAATCCCTTTATCCATGGGGGTTAGTGGGAATGCACCGTACTAACATAGTATAGATTTTGCTACTCACAAAAAAAAGTAAAACTGATAAACACCTCCTAAGAAATGTTGACACACTTTTGTCTAGATATTCTACAAATTATGTTAATTTCCCTGGCCATGGTATTCCATGTTTGTCATTATTAGCTCTAAGAGGGAATTTCTTATGTTTATTCTTACTCTTTGCTTTTCTTCCGAAGGGCATATATTCTTTTGTAGCATACCATATTAAGTACTGAGCTGAAGTGCTTTTAAGAAATGTTCATGGGATATCCATGTATTTTAATGTTTGTATTTAATCCATGTTCTTCAAATCTAAAGGTCTTCTCTGATTATGCTCAGTTCTACCTTTTTTCCTCATCTAGGCTCTGGGTGACATGTTTTTGTTTCCTTTTTTCTCTCTCAGGTTCCCATGATGGCCCCATCATCCATGAGTTTTTCTGTCTCTTATTGATAAAAATCAAGTACAACAGCTCCTACCCACGATTCCTCCATTTTAAGCAAAATATAATCTACAAGGCAAATCAAGACTATATCAGATGTTCTGGTTTCAGCAAAACTAGACATTTTCCAGATGTTGGGCGCTTGAAATCTTCCATCTGTAACATAGTGTGTCTTGATTTCAGTTCTGACGTCTGTTCCTTAGCTGAGTACTTAACCTCTCTGTGCCTCAGCCAGCTCATCTCTAAAACACAGATAAAAATCATACTTGCCCCCACAGTGCTGGAGAGAATTAAATGAACAAATAGTGGAATGTTCAGGATGATGCCTACAGAGGAGCACACAGGCAATATAAGGTATTACACCCATAGTTACGAACAACCTCTCGGCTTACCCTCTCGCACTGATAGTGGTGCTCTTTCTCTGCTTTAAACCTCCTTCAAATGTTCTCCATCATACAAGCATCCTCACCCAACGGACTTCCGGAAAGCTGTGCACATCTTAGCCAGCGATGTTTCCCCTTCCTTCTCCAGTGGACTGTTTCAGTTTGGACTACGTATACCATTCTATTTTGACCATAAATCCCAACCCACTGAGTCTCCTGACATCTGTGAGGCTATATATAATTTTGCGAGCTACAATATCAAGTTTATTTTATTACCTAAATGCAACTATATAAATAAGAGAAATCTAGTGTAAAATCAATAGCTAATAAAATCAATACTTAATTCATCAAGTATTCCTTATTGGGTCTTCAACTTCTTGTTTTAGGTGAGCTTAAAATGATATTTAGTGTGCCCTTATGTTGATAACACAATGCTAGGTGGTGTCAGCTCGTGCAAATGACTATTTTCACGTCTTGTGACTTATCGGTAATCGTCTATATCACAGATTTTCTATGCTATTGCTGAAAGGTGCAAACATGCTTCCTTTCATTGAAACTCATTCCTATTCCAACATTTTAATGACAGTCCGTGATTTAAATCTCCTTTTTAAAAAAATTCTACCACAATTAAGCAAAATGGTAGATTGATGACTGATTGCAATGCATCTGTGTCAAAAATAAACAGCACTTTGAACTCAGTAAGCTTTGCTTTTCCCAAACTTTGCTGTATACATAAACGCACCCCATGTCCCGTGTCCTTTCCACACTTCGCACACATAAAATTACTCCCATTTAGGTGTTTCTCTATTTGCCTCTTTTCTCTCATCATAATCATCCCCAGAGCTTAACCATCTGCACTCACTGTGCTGTCTGAAATCTTCTGTGCCACTGAGCCTGTAGTCTTGAAGATTTTACGTTTACAGCAGACTGACTCAGTAAGTACACTTTGGAAACTCTGGTGAACAGCTCAGCCCAATGCTGGTCTTGATGCCTGGCCAACGGGCTCAAACAACAGACATAATAGCTAAATCTGTACTTCCATTCAGTTAGGAGGTTGCCAAGTTAGTTTTCCTGATACTGCACCTACAGTATATTCATCTCCCAATGTCTCAGACTCACTTCATTAACTTTGTGACATCAGACTCTGATGTTATGAACTCAATTTTGCTAATATAAATGATACAGTACTATACAGAAATTTAAGAGGTTGTAACATTAGAAGTCTCTTCAAGATTCCCATAACAGTTAAAGAACAACGAATCCAAATTCCCAGAACTAATCCTCGCTGGGAAATAATTCCTTATATATAATCTTAAAGCTATGCTCCCTCCACACAGCCCTCTGCTTCTGATTCCCATTTATGTGGCAAATAGCTTTTAATGATAGAACAGGGAAATATACTGTGGTTTCACACTTTCAGGGATTTTTATGGTCACTTATTCCTAATTAGGAGATAGAGATACAGAGCAGAAAGATTTCTTTTGTTTTGTTTTTAAACCCATTTAGTGCATTGTACCCTTCATCAAAAGGATATATGTAAGAAATACCACTATTCAAAGATCAACTAGTAGAAGAATGTTTTCTTAATGGCAAGGGTCTATTATCGGCAAAGCTTACTGCTGGATGGATTTACAAGCCTAGTGACTCAATTGGTTAGACTGACTAATTTGGAAACTCCAATATACCGCCACGAATCCGCATCATGTACCATGAAGAGTATGGAAAATGGATGCACTATTGTTCTCACAGAAGTAAGGAAAATTTGTCCAAAGCCAATTATGCCTCCTAAAATGCAGCCCATCTCAAAAAGCCAAGTATAAGGAGCTTTTCTTACATGATTCAAATACCTTACTTTCTCTGTCTTCACATCCCCTCCATCTAAGCTGAGCAGATGTCAGTAAGTGTCACGTGTTGGTTCACTTATGCAGAATGAGAACAATGCCAGGAAGCTACGAGGTCAGCCTGCCCAGATGCACCTCCTGGCTTTCCTCTGACTTAATACATGGCTGTGAACAAGTTAGGTAATAGCGCTATGTCTTAAATGCCTCTCAGTAAAATGGGAAAAGCAGCAGCAGAGAGCCGTGGTGAAGATTCAGTGGTATGCTGTGCGTGAAGCCATTACAACTCTTCCTGCTTAGTAAATGTAGACAGATGATAGATGATGGATAGACAGATATAAAATTGTGATTAAGATATCCTTCCAGCTGAAAATATACAGAATCAAAGCAATGGAGAAATAATTGTCTGTAAACCTCTCTAATGTTAATACTGATCCTAACTTAAATTGATTTCTCCCATACCCCATCTTCAAAATCCAAAGCCTCTCTCCATCCTTGAGAACGTAGGTGTGATGCAGGCTTCGTTGTTACCCTGAGCATCGGTACATGGACAAAGTAGGGAAGTACGTGGTAGTAATTATTGCTGATCTTGGCCTGGGTCTTCACATGACCGTGTATTCTTAGAAAAGTCACAAACCCTTCATTTGTGATATGTCTTCTTTTAAATCTGCCTTTAGTATCTCACCAGATCTTTTACAGCGTAGTCCCAGCGCAAACGCCCCCTCTTCCGCAAAGGCAAAGGGTTTCAGGTTTTCCATCGTGCTTAACTGAAGTGTATAAGGGAATCCTTCCAACATGATTCGTGGCTTTTGTAGGCACATCCCTTGCAGACTGTGGAGTAAATCACCGAAGAGTTGGGTCTGCCTGTGTCCCCCACGGGAGCCGATCACAGAGACCGTGGGGAAAATCTGTAGATTCTGAAAATCCGTAGAATCTGTAGAGTCTCCAGGCATTGAGTTAAACCACAACCAGGAAAGTAGCATGTAGAAGTAGAAGGATGGCTAAGATGGAAACCTAGATGGCTGGTCGCTATTTCAATGGCGCAAGCGTTTCTCTTTCACTAATGATGCCAGATTCCTCCATTTGGATACACACATGTGGCCATCATTATCAATTTTTCCCCCAGGTATTTCCTATGCTATTTTTATTTATTGCTTATTTTATGCTAAGATTCAAACAGCATCAAATGACTAGAAAAAAACCTTAACCAAATGATAATTAAAATTTTAATTCTTTTTTTATAGATCATTAATTTTTAATGGATTACCTTTAATAGAAAAACATAGAAGTCGTATCAAACAAAGGCATACTCAGACATTTGATGGCTATATATTACATTAGCATTTTCTATGTATACTTACTGATATTCATTAGTAAGTTTTACTCTCTCCAGGATAGTATGAGGCTTGACTAAGCAGAGTTAAAAAAATAATAATAATAAAGAATTGGCATTAAAGTTCAAAGAAAGTAGAAGTGTATAAAATGACATATCAAATGAAGACTAGAATTCCTACAGCCTCCTTACTGCTATCTCTCCACCAAAAGAGATAAAAGACTAAGGGGGAAAAAAAGCAAATAGAGAAAGAAAATGTTAGTGGAAAATATTTCAGATGATAGACTTTAGGGAAAAAATAAAGTTCTACATTAATGGAAAAATATAAATTATAAATTATAAAATTGTATTACTTTTATTATCACACACTAAACACACACACACACATACACACACATTAGAATTATTCAGAGAGAAGAAATACAAGGGAAGGGACCTAAACATAATAATATTCAAATATAGTAAAATCTTAATCAAAATTAAATTGAAAATAACTTAATTAAAAATTTTCCAACATTATTGCTGAAAATCTTTCTAAAATAGATCACTTTTCTTTGGTGTCTTATTAATGCTTAAAAATGTGTATTGCAAATTATGTAAAATTTTAATTCTTAAAACTATGATAGGGTAAAAAAGATGCAAAGTGTCTTAGAAATACATTTGTGCCTCTCATTATGGCTATTACGGGATCCCTTTTTCTACCATTCCAAATTTCAAGGAAAAATTGTAATAACCATCCATGTTGGACTCACGAGAGCTCAGGCTTGAATGACACAGGCAAAGTTTGCTCAGAATGGATGTGGCTCATCCCAGAATGAACATCGCAGAATCTTTTCTCAGACAGGTCTCACTTTGCTCCCCAAAATCCATGAGTTGTAATTTGTTCCTAATGCAGCTAAATGGGGAGAAATAAAATGGGGGGGGATATCAGTGGCAGGTATTCTGTTCCTGGCAGGCGTCTAATTCTATTTCCTGTTTGAGATATCATTTTATTTCCATTTTCCCTAACTGTAATATGGGAACTTTCCATAATAAACAGTTCTTTAATTTGCCACTTCTTTGATTGGCATTTTTAAATTTTTTTTTCAAGGAGTCTATCGGCCATTCCTTCACAAAGTTGCAAAAATAAACGAAAACACTGAACCACATGCCATTGTTGGGCAGAATTTTCTGAATCTGTCTTGAAGCCAAGAGAATTTATTTGACTGTCTGGGGAGCATGGAGGCAGGTCTCTTATTCTCAAAGAGATAACCAAAGTTGCTTGAACAAATGGTTCGTGTTAGCTGGAGAAAGACATTGAATCTAAACCATGTGCCTCTGGACCTTGTGGTTTCAAGTTGAACCACAAGCAGCAAGAAGAGCTGTCGGTCTCAAGCCTTGATTTCAGCCACGTTCACGGGGAAGAGAAAACTGTCAGTGCCACCACGATGTTGTCTTAATACGGAGACCTGAGAGGTCCTACGGCACAGGCGAGTTGGTGGTGGTGCGAAGAGTAAGAGAGAGGTCCCAGACAGCATCCGGTGGGACATAATGGAGATGCACGACTTTCCCCCATGGGCCTCCGTTCACAGTAAAGGCAGCAAACCAGAGCCTTTCTGAGGAGCAGAAACAACTCAGGGAGGCAAAGGGACATAAAAGTCTGGCATCTTCTCGCAACTATCATAAAGCTGAAGAAAAACATCCTAGAAGAATTAGTTTAGAGACCCAAGACGGATAAGGTTACTAGACCAGAAAAACAAGAAAGACAAATTCCTAAGTGGTACCATTTATCAAACTGCAGAAGCGTTGTGGGGACAGTCTGAAGGAATATTAGGAGCTCATTTAGGGCACAAAGGTGAGAGACTCATTTAACCACAGACAAGTGGGGCTTCTTCCGTGAACACAGGCATGCCTTAACCAAGCCATTTCTGATTAGGAGTTGAGACTCTGGAAGAAGGAAAAAGGTTTGGTTTTAAGTCATCTTGCAACTAGAAAGGATAGTAACGATGTTTTCTGCCTCGTCTGCCCTGCCTTCTGTTCAAGGGCTTCGTGACCTCACACAAAGCTTTTTAAGCTGCCAACAGGTCTATCAGTTTGGGCAAAGGAACAAGGAGCAACAACAACAAAGATTTAGGTCAACATTTATCACAACTAATGCTAAATCTTCAAGTAGTCGATTAGCATTAATAGGAACGGTTTTAATCTCCCGTGAAATGTGCTAAATTTACTATTGTGATATATAGGAAATTAAAATCAAATATAACTAGAAAATAGACTAGGTGAATTAGGTTTAAAAAGATATAGGGCGCCTGGGTGGCTCCGTGGGTTAAGCGTCTGCCTCTGGCTCAGGTCATAGTCTCAGGGTCCTGGGATGGAGTCCCACACTGGGCTCCCTGCTCAGTGCGGAGTCTGCTTCTCTATCTGCCCCTCCCCATGCTTGTGTGCTCTCACTCTCTCTCTTCAAATAAATAAATAAATAAAATCATATATATAGAGAGAGAGCTATATATTATCATATATATATCATATCATATATATAAATCATTATACATATTAGCTATAGAGGAAAATGGACATGTACACAAATATGCATATCACATATTCATGAATACACATGACTATCTCGTATACACACACATATTACATATTTATGCATATCATGAATATACATGAGCATCTCAAATACACACTCATGAATATGATATACACATTCATGTATATCATGCCTCTACACACACACACACACAAGATGCAAATTAATACAAGGTACATTTCACACTCAGAATCAAGCAACTTTTGGGGAACTCTATGTTTTACAGAACAGAAGGGATAAACTGAAATGACTTGTGAACATTTAACTCAAGTTTTCTTCCAAGAACTTCCTTAGACTGAGATAAAGCAGATCCCACGTGACCTCAACAGAAGTACCTGTGAGGTGTGCACAAATCACCTTTCACCTCTGCCGTCTGCTTTCCCAAGAGATGAGTTCACTGAAAAAACAGACCATCTTATCAAGAGCGCTGAAAAAAATCCTTTAAGGTGAAAAACAGGAAAGCAATATAGTTTTGAAGTTCTTTTTAGGCGCACTGTTTTGAGCAATGGCTCTCACTCTTGTCTGCAAATAGAAATCTTTGTCAGCCAGTAGAAATCTAAAGAAATGCTTTGATACCTGGACCCCAACACAGACAAAATCAAAATCCAGGGGCCCAGGGATCAGTATAGGTAATTTCTAGGTGAAAAAATTCCTAAAATGACTGCACTGAGTTATGTTGTTAATCTGAATAGAATGTTTATATCAGACTCTATATAACTTTAGGATTTGCAGGTATACTTTGACTTCTCACAAACAATTGGACTGTGATGTCATACGTGTGCTCTGGTTGATAAAATAAGCTACACAGGTAGATTGCCTTTCATTTAATGCACTATAAGAATTAGAACGACTCCTGGTAGTTTTAATTAGCTGAAGAGCAGAATCAGATAAGTTATTCCCAACTACATTCCAAAGCACAAATTAGTTCCAATAAAACAAACTAAAACAACACATATACAAGGCTCCCACAGTGTCAATTATAATAACCCATCTAGACCCATCCCGACTCATAAACTCAAAACTAAATTTGAGCCCACGTGTCAGTCAGTATTTATTAACTACCTACTATGTGTCAGCCACATGTGGAATTTGTCAGTCTCTATCCTAATGCTACAGAACGCTCTTGGAAATTGCTAACTCATTCCAAGATCTACTATGTTGACTATAAGGTCTGATCACGTTCAAATTCTGCAAATACCTACATTATGGTGCCAAGCACTGTCTAAGGCAAAACATCCTCAAACACCATCAGACATTATTCCTTTTTAATTAACCAAAGTTCAGACATCCAGTCGAGCTCTGATGTACTTCAGAATGTTTCGTGAATTTGTCCATGATCAACTTAAAATGCAGGTTGCAACTGTGGTATCTAATTTTCCTAAGTGTTCTGGTACATTGTTTTTCTATCTTAACAGTTCTGAGATTAAGATGTGTCTTATCAATGAGTATGTATTGGTTTTGGGCTTATCCTTCAAAGGTGAGGGAAGCCCTTCATGGGTTTCCCCAACCCTGAAGAAATGATCATTAAATCAAATGCACGTCTTAAAACTGAAGGCTGTTTCAAGCACAGAGATGCAGGCACTTGGTTAATGAGTTCAATACCCCTGTGCATGCATCATCCATGTAAAGGAGAAAAAGGGAAAAAGAAGTGGAAAGAACAGCTGTTTCATAGTTCTGCTGACAGAAAGCCCAAAGATCACTGCAAAATATCCCAGCCCATATTATCACTTTCCAGCAGATGGCATCTCACACTTCTAAGTTAATCATTAAGGAGCCTATAGGAAAGACGTGTCCCCTGTCTATAAAACACATGGAACTCAAAACTCTTACTTGTGTGTCGTGAGAGTGAATTTGTCAGCACGATCACCTAGAACGGGAACTTTGTACAAGCGGCTGCAGCAAGTAGTCACTAAGACTGCCCACAAGCATTTTGGTATTTTCGGCAGGACCAGAGCACAGTGCACGTTTGAATGACAGCACTGCCTGTTTCCAACAGTCTGCACTACCTCACTGCGGAGTAAGGTGGGAATTATGAGTCTCCAGCAAATACTGTAGGCGGGGAGATCGTGTGTATCAGAGTAACCCAAACCATTGGCTCCATTTTTTCTGTAGACAAGCCTCACACAGCTACGACTCCCAGTGCTGCAAAGCTTTCTGGAGAAAATCTTGCAGTATTTAACCATGGCTTCTGCTGGCATATTCAATTTTTCCACTTTTGGGAAAGATGCTGTTACAACCATATCTGCATCTAGGATTTTAATGAATAAATAAGAGACACGCTGACCTATGATCTTTAGATACCAGTTGTCTCCTTGTTTCTCATGATAGCTTTTAGAAGAAAGAGAAGTTCACGTGGCAATAGCTAAGCGTAGCCCCGCCCCACTGTCCATATTTATTAGACTCTGTGGAATCCCCTCTTCCTGTTTCTAAGACTGCTTTTTTTTTCCCTCTCTTTTCTCATGTGGCAGTCCATTTGTGCTTAAATTTCATCTGAAGATGTCAATGAGCAGAAGAATCAACACGGAAAAATAAGACCTCATTTCATTCAGTCACCATCACTGAAAGTCAGCAATGGAGATCAGCATGGGAGGATGCATTTTGAGCTACGCTGGGGCTTCAGTTTGATGGGATTTCTTGAAGCCTCTTAAAATTAAAATGAAGAAATAAAATCATGCTTTAAGATAGCACAATTCTGTGTTTTTAACTTTAGATGACTTTATAAAAAGAGGGATACGACAACTTGCTGGCCAAACAGCCCAAAGGATAGAAACAAAAGTAGTTAGCACGGGAAATCAATCAAGGCAAAAACTAATAAAAAGTAAACATTGTTTCAATGTTATATTCGAGAGAAAAGTTCAAGTGCAGTACTTATTTGGAAGGAGGTAATAAAAGATGCTTTCAACTGAATAAATGTGATGAGTGAAATCGAAAATGATAGATGAGTCCGTGTTGGCAGAATGCTGCCATCGAAAATCTACAGCAGGGTACCCGTTTTAGAGAACAGGTTAACAACAGTGTTCTGGGGTTAGCTTGAACCAAAGGATTTTACAACAGGAATTTCTGGAGAGCAGTAGCAAATGTGCTTCTGCAATTCAGAAGTCAGAGCAAGGGACTGTAATTCAGGAGCTTTCCATGCAGTGATGGTAGATGATACTAGATGAAAACTCAGGGATGGATAAAATCTCTGACACAGAGAGAAATGGAGAGTCATGGGACCCACAGAAGTAATGAAATTTGGGATAGATGGTACTCCTATCATGTATACAGCTTAAACTTCTGTAGAATGGGGCCAACTCTTCTATAAGTGCCTTTAATAATGAGTTGATAGGAAATTTTTCCAGCACTGTATTCATGTTACAGGAATCTCTGTGACCAAAGATCCCATTTATTTCCCTCGTATTCCTTAAAAACTAAAGGAGAAATTAATTATAACGTGTTCACTTGGATCAACTGTGAAACATTTTTTTTCCAAATGCATAATTTCTCCTCTCCCTTCTCAATAGCCAAATCCTTTTAAAGAGAAAATAAAGATTATTTGTTTTTTCCCTTCGAGAATGACTTGTGTAATTCTGCCTAATTCAATGGCCATTATCTAATCATTCCTAGACAGTTGTAGCAAAAACAAAGGTTTGGAATATTGAACAGATGTACTGTCTTCATATAGAGCATTATCCTCATTCAGTTATCAGCCAGTGAAAATGTGCAGCATGGATAACGTAAAGGGATCATACCTATCTTCTGAAGCAATCATTTTTAGGTTTGTCTGGGGACATACATAGGAAGTGATTATCAATCAGAAAGAAAAACCTCAACCCTTTTCTTAATTCCCAGACAGAGCCCAACAGGACCACAAAAGCAAAAGTAAGACGTGTGTCTCTTTGCTGTCTCTCCTAGATTCCCTCATTCCATCCTACCCTTTCTTCCCCTGACACCACAGCCTCAAAAACCTGCTCCTGAGTCTGAAATCCACACCACAGAATAAATGCAACAAAATTGTATGTAGTTGCCTAGGGTGAGCAGAGGCCATGGAGAGAAGCAGAGTTGAATTTTGTCTTGGATAAAGTCAAGCTGAAAAGACTAAACCTTGTTAAGACGCACAGGGGAAGGCAATCTCCAGCAACCCCCCGTGTTAGGAAGGTTTGAGGCAGGTATCAGCTGCAGGGAAACTTTAGAGTTTCGTGGATTTACACTGGCCAAAACATGGGAATGGTCATTGTGGCAGAGAAAAGGGAAAGGAGAAAACCAGGGATTTCAAAAGTGTAATTTTGCAAATAATCTTGGGAAGAGCTCATCATTCACAGAAGTTATGAGTGATAGGCTGGCATGTCGTTCCTGGCTTATTTTATAATCCACCTGATCAGACTTTTTAAAGTGGCTGTCACACACCAGTCACATTTTGAATGTTTACCCTTTCAAAGAGTATGACGCTGTCCTTAATTTACATTTACGGGTATGTTCTAATAATTTATGTAAAATCTACAAAAGCTAAGAGGGTTTTTCAGAAAACTATTGGAAACCATGAACAACATAAATTCCCCAGGTGTCAGAGTGGTGGGAGGGTGAATTCTATGACCTCTTTATCTGCTCTACTTGGACAAACCGATGGGAGGAAATCTCCTTTATTTTTCCACAGAAGAAATTAAACACTGGTGCATTAATATGGTACCTACAGGAGTTTAATGCCCGCACTGTGGTTCCACCACATGTTAATGGGTGATTCCATTCTCAGAGCACAGGAGACTGCAGACAGAGATTTCTTCCTCTATGGTCAAACATCCCCTACCTGAGGCACCAGGATCTTGTTCAGCACTCGAGTCCAGAAACAGCAAATTCAATCTAGCTGTGGCAGGCCGAGGGCGAATTAGAATGCCAACTCCAGACTGGGATTCCAAACCACGAGCCTCTGGAAATAAAGCCTGGACTTGGAGAAATGACAGTAACCTCAAGCCAAGAAATCTCACCTAGTTTTTAAAAAAGCTTCAGTGCACGGTGAAGATAGATGACCATTAACATGACTCCTCTTTTCATTTAAAACCTATCAAACTAAGAGTTGTATGTAGAGTGCCCTGATAAAATGACATGCTCTTCTCTGGATCCTCAGTCTTTTGAGCTATTTTGCTTGTCAATTGGATACCAAAATGTAGCAGTCGCGTTTTCAGGTCTGGTGTGCTAAGCCAGCATCGTCTCCTTCGCCTACTTGCCTACTTTGCCTTATTTCATGCATTAGCTATAGCTACAGAGGGAAGATAAAATGGCTAGTAGAGGTACATCTGTAAATATCTATATGTCCATCCATTCATCCATCCATCCATCCATCCATCCATCCATGTCTTCAGATCATCACTAAATCATTATCTTGACTTCAGAAATCCCGAAATAGGGGATGCCTGGGTGGCTCAATCTGCCATCAGCTCAGGTCATGATCCCAGGGTCCTGGGATTGAGTCCTGCATCTGGCTCCTTGCTCAGTGGGAAGCCTCCCTCTCCCTCTGCCTGCTGGTCCCCCTGCTTGTGCTCTCTCTCTGACAAATAAACAAAGCAAAAACAAAACAAAACAAAACAACCCTTAGAAATCCCAAAGTATCAGAGACAGGTTGGCCAGAAGGTAAGCTACACACACCTTAGCCTTGGATTCCGTTCCTCATTTTCTCACATCTCTCCAGTCCTGTCTTAGGCAAGCCACCCTGGCCTGTCTCGCAGAAATTCAGGAAGATAATACAATGAAGTCCACTGATGTCTTAAAAAACAATTTTTTGGAAATCTATGAAAACATAAAATTCTAGCCTGTCCAATGTGATGGTTATTTTGTCTTTAAAAAAAAAAAGATTTCAGCTACATTAGTCATAAAAATGGTTTGTCTCTTTAGCTAAATGCTATGTAAGTAGATTCTGGGTTTTGGTTTTAATAGACATAGGTTGAAATCCCTGAACTACTGAGACGAAAACTTCATTTAAGTCAGAAAGAGAGAATTTGAACAATGATGCTAGTGGAGGGAATGTTGAAGGTAGAGATGATGATGTCTCTTTGTTGAGTGTTTAGTCTGTGCCAAGAGCCATGTTGAGCTGTCCAATATATTTAGTTAATTGAACGTTCTAACAGGTGATCTTCTATAATTTTTTCCCTTTCCTTTTTTAACTGCCAACACTCAGCTTCTGAAGCCAATAAGGGAGATTCTATCAACTCATCATCGTTTTTCTCTCACACACTTTAGAGAGTGGTTTATCTTTACTCAGTTGGTGGACACCAGTTACAACCAGTGGCAGCACTCACTAATTTACAGAATCATCACACCAATGGAAGAACTTAAAAACTTAAAATAGTAAATATTTCACACATAACAAGCCAGATATTGAAGTATCCACTCCTATCTTCATTAGTTACTGCATGGAAACTTGCCAGACAGTGAGAAGCTTCATAATCTTTTATTTTGGCATTTCTAAAATTCTTGACTCCATGTTTAAGCGAGTAATATTGCCTGAAGTTAAAAGATAGGCTATACCATCACCGACTAAATTCCAGCTTAATCTTGTAGAGTTGTTGCTGTATTCTCAATTCATGATTATTGTTTATTCCTACTCCGTTCAAATTCTTTATTTATTAGAACACTACTTTTATTGAGTATTTAATTGATGCTTGATACTGTGCTAAGTTATCTTCGTGTATGTTCTCTCTTTGGGCCCCGTGGAGCCCCTATAGGTATTAATATAATCCTCTCTAGTTGACAGATGACAAAAAGGAAGATTTAGTCACTCAGGAGAATACATGTAGCAAACAAAGGGGCTGGGATGGGAACCCCAGCCATGTTTGCGCTCCTGGCTTTAGTCTAGATCTGAAGTTCTACCTCTCTTAGCTACCTGAAGCATATTTTTATGCATTTATTAGATGAGTGTGTCTGATAATGATTGTATTTCTCTCTCCTTAATCATAAGAGCTCATAGCTTATAAGTACAATAAGAGAGTGACATTGCATGACATACCCAAGGCTCATGTGTGTTTCGTGATTCCACCATGGTGGTAACTGGCATCAACACATTTCTGTCCTTCCCACTTCCATCAAAGAACCACCAGTGGATGGGAAGTTAGATAGCTTTAGGGTTGCCCTAGACCTGCCATTCTTGGTTCAATTCAAAGGATTCTATTTTTATCTGTTTTATGTATTACAAATCCAAATAAGATATCATTTGGTTGGGGGAGGGCAGGAAGGAGAATGGTTCTTTTATTTATAAGAAAGAAAACGTTCACCTACCATGGTAGATAATTTATACAGTTAGCCTTTCTTGAACACCCTAGCAAAGTTATTACAAAGTGCAGCGTGCTCTCTAAACACCAGATCTCTCTTTCGTGTTAATTAAGCACATATGCTTGGCATAGAGGGAGGAGACTTCATATCCTTGAATCAGTGTAATTAAATTCTGAAGTATTAAATGGAAGGTATTGCTTTCGAACCATTCTTTCCCAGGTTTGCAATGAAACATCAAGGAATTCTGAAATTGCCACATACTACATAAATTCTCCTATTTTTAAAATTTAAATTCAATTAGCCAACGACATGTTTAAATTCTGAAACCCGTTCGACAACCTGCTGTATTTTGTATACAGTGGTGACGCTCTGCACTCATCATGAGGCTATGTCCTTGGGATTATTCTTTGTTGTTTTGTTTTGCATAGTAGGATAGCATTTAGCTAAACTTTCTTACTCACTACTTGTGATTAATAACAGGCATTAGCAATATGGGTTTTCAGGGTAATGTTCATTTACTGTGACAGTGGAATAGATCAAATTCAACTTCGTCATGGGAAGGTTGACCCACGGACTTGCTTCCATTAGTGTATGGATCTAACTGCCAAAGCTAACTGGACAGCTGGGTATTAGTAACTTACCGCTCTTGCTTTTTCTGGTATGAACTTTTTTTTTCTAAGATTTTTATTTATTTATTTGACAGAGATAGAGAAAGCACTAGCAGGGGGAGCAACAGGCAGAGGGAGAGGGAGAAGCAGGGTCTCTGCAAAGCAGGGACCCATGCAGAATTTGAACCCAGGACCCCCGGGATCATGACCTGGGCCAAAGACAGATGCCTAACCAATGGTCTGAGCCGCGTGGGTGCCCTGGTTCAAATTTTTAACAAGTCATCAACTCACTTTTTTTATAACTATCACATGCTTTAAAGATGGGACATTCAATTACATTACGTATCTAGGTCCTTAAACACAGAGCAGCTTTGCTAAGGAAGAAATGCTGACCAAGCGTCTAAAGCAGAACATTCTTTCAACCACCATATTAATAGAAAACAACAAGAACATTTATGGCGCATCTATGAGATACACCCAAGACAGTGTTTTAGGAACTCTAACTTATAACTCTTTTTTCCCCTCCTTCCATGGGACTGGGAAGCAGAAAAGCAGAGATCTGCTCTAGTCAATTCTTTATGGTGCTGGTCACTGACAATGGTGACATGGCCCTCCAAATGGGAAAATGCCAAAAGAGGCAGATGGTTTCCCTGATGAACACAAAAACCACATGTATTTCCACAGCTGAGTGAATACTCACTCCTATTTCTTCTGAAGAAGACAATCCTAATGAAACAGAGTGAGTGCCTCACCCACTGAACCCACTCATGGTGTGTCTACGTGGATAAAATTTTAAGTCACTATTGTTCGTGGACGTTGGTCAGACGGGAAAGGGAGAAGGGAAGTAAATGAAATTGGAGACTAGGAAGTAACAATAGAAGAGAAATGAAAACCAGGCTTCTGTAACTTTTGATCATTCTTAAACACAGCAGGATCCACAATTATAAAGGGAAGCAAATCTTGTGGAAATGTGAGGGTGACACGTCTGTACTCACACTGAGTAATTTCCCGTGGAACAAAAAAAACCCTGAAGGTTTATTTTACTATGAAATAATGTACTTCACTTGGCTGACTTGCCAGCAAAGCAATAGAAAAACCATAGAAATTGTGTTTGCTCTGGGAATAAGATATTGGGTAAGTTTTCTAAGCAGAAAAGGGGATCTGGGTCTAGTGCCCCTTCAGACGCCATTTTCCCCTGGCATTCGGAGATTTCGTCAGGGAGCTCAGGGCCAACAGTTACTTTTTCCCTCAAAGCCCTCAAACAGCATGCCGAGGTCCACATGAAGACATCAAACATGTTTGTGGACAGACTCACTTCAGGGATAGTAGTGGGATAGAGATACTGATTCTACATGGTGGGAAGGGCCCAGAAGGGAAGACAACTCCCAACCCCCAAACCCCTCCTCCAACACACACACAAATTTCACTGGATTTTCTCTAAGCCATGCTCTTTCAGGGTCTGAATTTCCATCCATTGATGACTTGTTGCTTTAAGGGAAAGCCTTTGTTTTCTCCAGAAGTCTCAACAGGAAACAGTTATGCCTAGAAGGGAAACAGAGTGACAAGGCCTATATTTTAATCGTTTGACAAGATTAACTTCTAACATGAAATCAGGCTACAGGTGGCCCTGAGAAAAGATGATCCAAAAGAAGTTTTGCCGAGAAGGAGAGGGCCACATCCAAAGTAGAAGCCGGAGGCCGTGAGCACAGAAGTCTGGAAAGGGATTGACACCAATAGCTGATGTTAAAGTGAGCAGATAAAAGAAGTCACCTTCTTACTTGTCTCTGTGACTCCACTCTCACTGCCCTCTGACTTCCCCCTCTGATGCTCAGGCCTCAGCAGTGACATTTCCATAACATTGTTTATACGACTTCCTTCCTCTACTGACAGTTCATCACAGACTTGCTATAAAAGTGCCATTTGCCGCTCCATCCTCTCCCGGCTCTGTTTCCAGTCCAGAACGCGGGGCAACAGGCTGGAAATACTGGGCATTGGGGAAATGTTTGAAATTCTCTTCAGGCCATAAACAATGGGAAAACTCTTAATGCTCTAGGAAAAGAGGAAATGACTGGAAGGAAGGTGTGTTGAAATGGGAGATGTGCATCAAAGATGAGACCCGCAGTTTGGAAAAGGGGACTGGGCAATGTCTAGACGGGAACCAGACACGGGCGCTGCTCGTTGTTTCTGAAGCCCAGGTACTCAGTGTACTGGTGCTACAGGCATTACAGGCCTGCAGTGAACAATAGCAGGTCCAGGACTGGGACTGTGCACAGCGCTTCATCACTCCTGAACACACTCATGTTTACAGCCCTCTCCTCACTGAGGCTCCTTGAACTGTTTTTTTCTAGAACCTAGAGATCGGGGCAAAGAGGAACCATTCTCTCCCTGTCCTAGGAATAAGACATAGAAAGATATACTCAGTGTGAAAAGAAGAGATAAAGGTTTATCAATAAAAACAAAGGCACTGACACATGAGTTTTGGCGGATCATTCTAGTGACGTTGTTAGTGGGCTACATGGAATTGAGAATAAATACTCTGCATTGCTTTCTCGGTGCTAAGGAGGGATTTTCTATGAAGCCTCCATAATTCGATCACAAAGGGAACTGAGGAAAAGTGCTGTTCTATTCAGGTCTATGGTCCAGGGTTAGAACTAGAAGAAAACTCTGTAAATGCAAAGTGAAAAGACACTGCTCAGGGGTCAAGCCAGTGACCTTGGCCTCATTAGCACCATGCTCTAACCAACTGAGTTGACTGGCTTCCTGCAAAGAAATAGGAAATTAAATTCATGGGTGCATTCCTTTCTGCAGCATTAATAAAAGTCTGTGTTACTTGAAATGGGAGAGATTCAGCACCACGACCAACTGTGTGATGCTGGGCATTTGCCCCCAACGTCTCTGGCTTTACTTCAGTAACAGTAACACACTGCTATTATTTTTTAGCTTCCGCTGGGATGCAGGGAGGCAAAGAAGAAAGGAGTTTGGGGCAAAAAAGGAAGGAGACTCTAAAACATATGACTTAAATCCTTAGAAGAAAACATTATGTAATTCCATTACTCTCACCATTATTTTAACTGATATCACCTGTGATTCACTCACTTGGTAGACCTTCTGAAATCTTTCTGCAAAACTGAAAATATTCCCAAATTCCTGAAACTCACTAGGAATAAAAACAAATTAGTGAGCAAATTTCCTACTTTAAAATATTGGAGGCAAAATTGCATAAAAGGATGGTTTGAGTTTGTTTTCTTCTTCAGTTGTGTTGCAAATAGTTCCCCCAATGAAACCTTGGAATTTCCTCCAGTCTGTTCTCCATTACCTCTGTGGGAAAATTGTGAAAAATCAATCTGTTTTCTGCATAACCATATTACATCCCATTATTTGAGGAATGTCAAAGGCAAACCCCAACGACCAACAATATCAATCTTTTCCTTCTCATTTCCAAGTTTAATTTCAGCAGTAGTTATGAAAAAGAAAGTACATGCAGAACATCATTATACCCCAGGTGATTGCAGATTTTAATAAGAATTTATATAAAACAGGAGGACATTTTCTCTTTAGAGTTAATTATATCCTTGACCTTGGGAGTCATGTGAGCTTCCTACGACCATGACATGTGCTAGAAGTCAATCATGAATAGAGACTGTAGCAAGCAGAAACAAATGCCTTCCCTCTAATTGACAATACCAACTTAGATAATGCCAGGTCAAGGTTGGAATTTCCTGCAGGGAAGAAAAAAAAAGAAAAGAAAAGAAAAGAAAATATTCCAGAGAATGTGGTGTCCTGTTTTGGCAACACTTGGCGTGATCTCATAAAATAATTAGGGCTTAGGAATCAATCATGCCTTTTCTTTCAACCTCTCTTCGTCCTCAGTATCTTATATATAAAATATGTACATGTGTGTGCATATATTAGGTATGTATTACATTGCATATATATATCATATATGTATATATATATCACCCTTGGGCAAAACAAGAATCAAGATTTCTTATGAATTTAAACAGAAATGCTTATATACTTTCTAATACAGTCCTATCAGACCAGAAGATGACTTCTATTTTAAAGAACCCTTTATTGCAACAGATTTTCTCTGATAAATCTGTCTTTCTTTCTTTTCTTTCTCTTTCTTCCTTTTTTTCTTTCTTTTTTTCTTTCTTTCTTTCTTTCTTTCTTTTCTCCTTCCTTCCTTCTTTCCTTCCTTCCTTCTTTCCTTCCTCCTCTCCTTTCTTTTCCTTCCTCCCTCTGTCCCTCTCTCCCTCCTGCCTTCCTTCTTTTCTCTTCCTTCCAACATTTCAAGAATAATCTAATTCTGTTACTGCTTTATATTACTGTTGATCCAATATCTTTTATTTATGTGTATTCCAGTGAGAATTTTTTTTTTCCTAAGAAAACAAAAATGCTGAAAATATAATAGTGTTTGGGAAGCATGGGACAAGGAGGAAATAGCAAAAGACTCCCTTTCCCACCTCCAGAGTACATCCATCCATCACATGATGTGTTGTCCTTGAAGTTCTCTTTCACTTCATTCTCTCTCTCTCTCTCATCCATTCTTCCAGAAAACCCATACAGAATATCTTTGGCCCCGTCTCTACAAGAAAAAGCCAGAGTCTTTTGTGACTATTATTTTTCAAACCAATCTAGAATCTTCTCACATAGCCCTTTCTGCTCATCATAAGGGAAGAAGTCTATGGCTGCCAGAGTAAAGAAAAAGAATTGACCCTTCCATTCTACAGGCAGAGAGTCTCCACTCGGTCATGGTTTTGCTTCCTACACATGGTAAGAACAACTATTTTGATGTTTTTGTGAGATAATGTGTATTAATTTTTTTCCTCAAAATATATGTCACTATATAACTCCTTAGGATGGGAGAAACAGATAGCCCTGAACTAAGTTTTAGAATACCTGAATCTGCATTCCAGATCATTCCTGAGTTCCTTTCGCACTTGGATGAGTTACTGAATCTCTCTGATACCCTATTTCCACATTTATAAGATGGACGTAATAATCAACCTTCCCAAAAGGTATCATTGCAAATGTTAAAAGAGATTTATAAGATTTATAAGAACTTCGTGCTCTGCCACATAGTGAAAGTACAATAAAAATTCAATGAAAATAATTGCAAACTTGCACGAAGAGTGGTGTAGGAGAGTTATAAGAATGACCCTTTGACTTCCTTCTGCTAACATGCTGAATTCCAGTGTTGGGAGAGGTACCCCGTAGTAGAAATCACTCGTAATAGGACTCAAAGTCCACTATCAATCATCAACCCTTTTAAACAGTTTAGTTGTGATAATCATCTCTGGAAGCAAGAACCTCATGGAGATGACTAGTGGAGACCCTCAGATCCTTTGCAAAGCAAAAGGGTCTCATTCCATGTACACTGGGTACGAAGAAAAACACCTTTCTGAGTTCATGGTATTTTCTCTCCATTAAAGATAAGTATTTCAGATAACTTTGTCTTTCCAGGCCCAAACTGGCAAAGTCCACTGGAGACGTCATCGGTAAGATGGACGCCACAACTTTAGATTGAAAAAAATAAATAGAAATGTGTTTGCTTTGCCCTCTCAGCCCTTCCCCATCCCACAATCTGAAGAATAGAGACCTTTCCAGCTGTGGCAGGGACAGTGGTTTCGGTGGTTGATGAGTGGAATTTGAGACCTGTCGTAAACCTCCATCATCATGAGCTGTGTGAGGGATCACCCCACTCCCATGAAGCACATGGGCTTTCTAAATAATCTTTCCACCAGCCATAGACTGAGCACAAAGGGAGCTTTTCTTCACCTCGTCTAAGGGAGTCACTGTTCCTGGGTTAGAGTGTTGGACCAGATTAACCAGCACGATCCCCAGGTGCCAAACTATGCAGGGGCAGAATGAATGGGCAACAGGAAAAAGCTTGATTTTTCTATTTCTATAAACACCATTTTTTTTGGCATTCACTTCGAGAAATTACGCTAAGTATGAAGCTCTCTGCAGAGATATAACTAGGGAGCATATCCACAAAATGATGTATGCATGGCCATGTCCCTTGTATCCATGCTTCTCCAGGATTTTAAGCCACAGACTCCTTCACTTTCTTAATGTTTCAATCTACTTTCCTGGGCCACTCCACCCCTTCATTCTTCCTCCCCACCTTTCTCTCCCTTCCTTCCTTCCTTCCTTCCTTCCTTTCTTCTTCCTTTTTTTTTTCTAGATTGTGTAAAACTGTAAAAATAAAACAAAAGAGAAACACATTTGCTCTTATTTTCAAGTAGGAAGGAGACTAGCCTCAAGACAGGGAGACTCCCTTACAGCCAAGATGACTGAAAAATTCTTGTGGCTTTCTCCAAAAGTCAAACCAAAATCTAACCAGCAGCTAGGCTTAGTTCTGGCAACCCTGCTTTGCCTGGAAATGAGCGCAATCATATCCTAATAGCTATTTGGATAATTGTTCATACGAGTGATCTGCCAACTAATGTTGGAAACAAGTCCTTATTACAAGTATAGCATGCAGCATAATCTGGAATATATTAAAATGTTATTTCTGTAGCTGCCCATTTCCAAACTGAAATAATAACTAAACCATTTATCACATTTGTTTTTAAGGAGAAGAACTTTTAAAGTACAACAGGAACATGTAAATGTGTGAATGTATAGTTACAAGTGTAATCGTTTAAATGAAAAAATATTTTGTCTAAACTTACTCTCTTCTTCATGTGAGTCTTACCTTCTGTATCAATGTTAATCTAAAGAAGGATTTTGCTTTTTTCAGGCATAATCATAATATGAACGATTACATATAAAAGTTAACAGTGATTCATTTAAATCCCTCGTAATGGAAGTAAGCTGAAAGACGGCAGCCGGGGGCCCAGGGATTTGCAGATGGAGATGCACGGTGACGGGCAATGAGAGATACAGTACTTTTCAGATATCTGGAAAAGTCAATTGTCAACTTGCCCCAGATTAAAATGACCACCTTCTTTTGAGGTAAAAGGCTGTGAGTGTAGGTGGCCCAGTGGGAATCTTCCGTTGTTCCCATGAAGTCAGAGGCAGAGTGGAAAGCTTTCTGCTACGCTTTCAAAAAGAGACATTTGGCACAGGGCAAGGACTGGGGTTTTGGCCTCAAGACAGTCTGGGTTTGAGTTCTAACCTGCCTCTAAGAAGATGGAGAATCACAGGTAACCGACATCCTTTTTTCCGAGACTTACTGTCCTCGTCTCTGAAACGGTGATCACAAACCTATCTCACAGCATTGCTGTGGTGATTAGATGAAATGACACAGGTAAAGTGGCAGGTACCAACCAAACATCTGCTGAGAGGCAGCCCAGCAGCATGGGCTACGGCGCCATATTGCCGTAGTGGAGCCGCTTTCTAGTGGTGTCGCCGTGGACCAGCCACCCAACCCCATGTGGCTCAGTTTCTTCAGCTGTCAAATGGGGATGATAACATTACGTACCTCAAAAAGTTGCTGTTATGACTGAGTGAGTTAATAGTATAAATTTCTGGCAGGATAAGCAGTCAATAAAGCGAACACATTAAAATTGCTGCTTTGTTATTACTCCATTTGGCATAGAAAGAGCTAGCTCCCAGATGCCTCCGCACCGCCCTACTCAGACTTACATTTACTACATTTTTTCTTTTTTTCTCCTGTCATCTCCTCTTCTCTCGGTTTCTTTCTAGAAATAAAAAGGATATATCTTTCTAGAAATAAAATGTATATATCCATTTTTAAGGGTTAAACACTTAAATTTCTGTAGATTTAGCCTCTGTGGGCAGGAAAAAGAAAAATAAGATGTGCTTGTAAGTAGAGTTGTCAGGAGGAGACACTGATTTTTTTTTTCCCAAAAGATATTTAAACCTGCTTCCATTTACTCATGTCAATAGGTTCCATCAACTGGAGACAGTCAGCTCTTTAGCGATGCACAAGCAAAGCAATTTACCAAGTGTGATGATCATAGAATGGTGACAATGACCCCAAGAAAAAGTTCAGGAGGGAATGTACTACAGGGAAGTAACAAATGAATGTTCAGAGAGGGTAATGGTTGTTTTCGTCTCCTTTTCAGAGTAATCAGGGTAATCAGGTACTTCTGATTACTGTCACCTTAGGAGGATAAATGGCATGTGATCGGTACCTTGAAAAAATGATGAAGAAAAATACAACTTTGATTAACAGAGCCAGAATGAAAGTGGACCCCATGGCTCAAATCTAATGTAGAAATTAAACTTTCTCTAGAGCCCTCAAGTAGTACCAGAAATGATTTTTGTGATTTTGCATAGCAAATTATATCTCTTTTATGCTCTTCTTGACTAGATGTAAAGTAAATTGTACCAATCACCATAGCAGGACCTTTCTAGGATAAGAACCCCAGAGTCATATGTAGTAAAGAAAACTATGGGAAAGAACCAACAGTCTGAGGTCCATCAGGGGAATCTTGGAGAAGGGAAGTCCCAAGTCCACAGTTCTTGGCCTTCAGTGACTCCAGCATTCATGGACAACTCCATCAGACTGGTAACCACTCGCAAGATGCCGCACCAGAAAGAGTGGAGTATATATGTCCCTGCCACTTGCAGAATCTGCCATCTGCCCGTTTGTCCCTTGGGGTCAACAACCTGGGTCAAGTCTGTTCCAACGCTAGCTTCATGCCATCTCAGTCACAGATCCATGTTGGTCCTGCTCAGCTGTCCCAGACTCCAAATAGAATCCTAGGCCTGTGGGGTGCCTGAGTGGCTCAGTTGGTTAAGCATCTGCCTTCAGCCCAGGTCATGATTCTGAACTGAGCCCTGCATCGGGCTCCCTGCTCAGCAAGAAGCCTGCTTCTCCCTCTGCCTACTGCTCCCCCTGCTTGTGCTCTCTCTCTCTCACTCTAGCTCTATCTCAAATAAATAAAATCTTAAAAAAAAAAAAAAAAGAATCCTAAGCCTAAAGACCTCTTTCAGGTGCCTGCTAACTTCTCTTTTTGGAAACAAAAAGCTGTGAAAATCTCCATAGGCAAGTCAGGATACACAAAAAGAAATACAAAGGCTAAGTATTCAGCTCTTTGGGGAGGGAAAAAAAAAAAGAAAAATTTACTTTTTGATTCTTTCAAGTCCGCTACAACAAAAAGAGAGAAACATAATTTAATCTGTCAGAAATAAATCCTGTCACACTCTGGGAAATCTACTGAAACGTATCCAGCAGCGGTAATATGTATTCATGTAAGCTTCCGAGGGCCTGGGTTTCTTTTCTAGAAACCAAGCCTAAATTTTGTTCCACAACATGGGGAGGAGGGAGCCATCTATGATTTTATACAGAATGTGACATTGGGACTGAATCACTACCTAGTTGACACCCAACAGGATGTTAACATTCAGCTTTCACGGTACTTGACGGGTAAAATCATCCATTCATCTCACAAGATGTGTTGCTCCCATTAACATGTAGCGGCTTAGCTAATTATCTCTACTAAGACTTTTTCTAACGCATGTATCTATTTCTCTCTAAGGTTGTTGAGAACAGGGACCTTTACTATTGGTTTCGTGCTCTCCACGTTTAGAGCCGTTCTTTTCTCACAGATTTGGCACATTCCCAATGTTTGAGTAAATGAACGAATGAGGTAAAGTACACTCGAATAATGAGCATGCGTGACTAAAGGCAGCGAGGAACAAACACAGCCTGGCCCCAGCTTCCAAGAGTCTCAACTCAGCTCAGCTGAACAAATGGGTCTTATTTTTTTCTTTTTAATTTTATTTATTTATTTGACACACACACACACAGAGAGATCACAAGTAGGCAGAGAGGCAGGCACAGAGGGGGAAGCAGACTCCCTGCTGAGCAGAGAGCCCGATGTGGGGCTCGATCCCAGGACCCTGAGATCACGACCTGAGCCGAAGGCAGAGGCTTAACCCACTGAGCCACCCAGGCGCCCAACAAATGGGTTTTAAACACTTCCTGCATGGAAGGCATTGGACAAGAAACACGGGAGATACATAAAGGTGAGTGAGACTTGTTCCCTGGGTGGCTCAATGGGTTAAGTATTTGCCTTTGGCTCAGGTCATGATCCCAGGGTCCTGAGATCAAGCCCCGAGTTGGGCTCTTTGCTCCGCAGGGAGCCTGCTTCTTCCTCTCCCTCTGCTCCTCCCGCCGCATGTGCTTTCTCTCCCTCTCTCTCCATCTCTCTTTCTCTCTCTCCCATTCAAATAAATAAATAAAATCTTAAAAGAAAAAAAAAAGTGACTGCAACTTGGTCCCTGCCCTTGGTAAACCTTCATCGTATTGAAAGGGAGAGATGCTGATCTTGAACTACCTGTTTTGCTCAGATTTATGTCCCCCAGCCACTCTCACATATCCTGGGAGCTGCATCACATGGCCTCAGTTTCTTCCTTGGACTTCTTTTCTGTGCACAGTGAGTGCCTGAGCAAATCACTCAGTGTGACTCGTGGGCAAGCCAGACTGTGCTGGTGACACCCCACCTGGCTACCTCTTAACAAATGGGAGATAGAGCCAACCGATCCTCCCCTCTTCTGGCTCTCAGGTTCCGGTCCTGTTCTACTAGGGGCTCAGCGGGTTCCCCCAAGAGATCGAGTTCCAGCTGTGCACACTGGAGAGAAGGTCTCTCTCCTTCCCACTGCACTCTCTCTGTCTCCCACCTGTTTCTTTGGATCACTTCCCAAAATGGACCCGCACACAAGCCCTCATCTCCATCTCTGACACATTATAAATGACTGATTATAAAATGAGTGGGCTGTAAAGATAAGCTAAGAGCTCTGAATAAAGGAATTCTGCTGCAGTTGGAGACTCTTTCCAAAGGGTCCCGAAGCAGCTCTGAAAATCTCGTGCTCCCTACCTGCCATCTCAGTGGCCTGTACATTTCTCTGCACTAACCCTGAGCCATGAGCTTGATTTAGCTGATTATAAGCAACAGTGAAGATAAAATCTGTCTTTCCTCAATAACTCTAGAAGTTGTGGTAACAGAAATTTAGAATATTTGATGAGACACTTAGGAACACAATGAGCTCTTTTTTTCACCGCTTGCCGGTTCACATCTGTCCTTTATTTGGAGGAAGGGAAAGTAAGGGGAAAGACAAGGACAGGAAAGGACACTCTGTCTCTGCTTTATGACTTCTTCTTAGATTTTAATATGTTTGGGGATGAAATCCGAGCCTAGGTCTTAACCGGGAAACTGAAAGGAGGTTCTGGGTTAAATGAAGTGGTCACCTAAAAATTAGTAGTTGGTTATTTAAATTCTAAATAATTCGAAAAGCAATACATCACATCTATCTTGAAAGTATATATCTTTACCTACAAACCCCAGGCTGTTTTCCACTTTCCTTCCCTTGAGCTGGTGCATTCTCATTACATTAACTCTAGTGCTGAATTATTTGTTCATACACTGCGTTCGGAATACAGACTTGCTGTTCTGGGTTCTGTGTCGGTTGCCGGTTAGTGTCAACGAGCTCAATGCTACTTCACTCACTGGCCTCACTGGATCCTTTCAATATTCTAGAGTCCAACTCGAGAGATGTTACTTTGGATGTCCATTCATTTTACAAATCAATCATTCTTTCTGGATGGAATAAATACAGACCAGATGTCCTTAACTTTGTCTTTTACTTGTATTCAGTGTCAACGCAAAATATGGACCCTACCGTCCACTGCAGAGCCTTTCACTGGAATCTTCTGGCATTTATGAAGATCTACCTCATCACAGGATTCTTTCTGGACATGCCTCCTCTCGCGCCTCTCTCTGTCTCCCAGTGATGCCTGTCCTAAGCATGAGTTTGTTAGCTGGTTACTAAGAGAGTGAAGCAGTCAATGAATAACTAGCAAACGACATCCTGAAATAGTAAAATTGCGGATCAGGAGTTATCTACCAAGCTCCAGGAATGTCACCGGGCTATGATTCCCTAGCAGCATTACACACGCTGACATCCCCAGTGTGAACACCAGAGGTTATACACACATTTTCATTAAGATGCACTCTTTCAATTTAACCATGCTCTGTGTTCCACAGATGTGCAGTGGCAGCCATATTTCAACTCCCCACCTTCACACCTCCCACTGGTGTCAACCTCTTTTCCCCATGATTTATGTCTTTTTTTATTGTTCTGCCTGGAACCATGCCAGACCCTAGGATCAAACTCCCCAATCTCACCATACCTTTGGGTGACAGGACGGAAATCAGACTTGGTAGAAAGGCCTGTGCTCATAATGTGGGAAAGGAAATGGCTTACTCGTCTCCATGGCAACGTGCACACTTTCCAATTGTTGCTGAATAAATGAAAGTTGTGTTCTTAATTCACAGATCTCAGTGTCCAGCAAACCTAGCAGTTTCTCAAGGCCAGCACATAGAGAAAATCTTAAAATACAAGACTTTATGATGCATAACTATTGCCGTAGAAAGGATTAAAGGGAGTAGTATTTAATAATTAATAATTATTAATAATTATTAATATTTTTTTCACCATCCCACCCTTTCATCACAGCTCAATGGCATTGCTCTCTAGGTGGTATTTGCAAAATAGCTGGAAAGCACCCTATTTTTGAAAGTATGAAATTACTGATTATAGCTGCTTCAAGACTCAGTCTCCTTAAGAATTATTAGAAAATGACACAAAACACAACAATAAGGACCAGACATGTAGTATGTAGTAGTATTTCACCAAAGATACAGGGAGGTAAAAAGAATTTTTGTTTCAGTGACCATGTTCAAATCTCAACCAAGGTTTTTGAAGGATGGCTTATTTAAATCAAATCAATATTTATTCTCCACTGCTGGGTTCTGAAGACGGCTGACGATGATGTCACATGGATTGGTTGTGTATCAGAATCACAGAGGATCTTGCAGAAAATGCAGAGCTCAGAGCTTGACTTAAGAGGCAGTCAGTTAGTGCCTCTAGGGGTTACTGTATATAGTGTGATATTGTACTACATATAGTAAGGTTTTTAAGATGACAAGCTTTGGAGGGGCTCTCTTACATCTTAATTACACAGCCATGAGAAAATTATCTAACCCCTCTGTGCTTCATTTTTCTTCCCTGTAAAATGATAACACTAATAATAATTAAAGCTAAAACATTTCAAATAGTATCTGGTAGAAGTGTGTGACACATGACAGCTGTTTTCTGCATCACTACTTACTAGTTTTATGTTCAATAAGCGTTACAAGTGATTTGGATGTGTAGTGAGAGGTTACAATTTTAAACACATCCAGTGTGATGAATGAATGGAATTTTAAGTTTTATTCAATGTTAATTACTTTTTATTTAACATCTAGTACTTGATTCAGTTATTGGAAAACGTTTAAGTATGCCTAGAACAACTGCGGTATGTGGATATATTTTTAAACACTATGCTTTACAGAATATAAATTACAGATCAAATGTTTTCAAAGAAATTTTAGCATCTGAATTGAGATGTAAGAGTACAATACACACCATGTTTTGAAGACTTAGCACATACAAAAAATGAAATGAAAAATATCTTATTTATTTTTGTATTAATTCCACATTGAAATGATCATGTTTGGGAAATAGTGGATAAAACAAAATATATTGCTGAAATTAATTTCACTTGTTTCTTTTCAAGTTTTTAATACGGCTTCTAGAAAATTCAAAATCACCTACATGGCTTGTGTTACATTTCTATCAGTCAGTGTTGAACCAGAGGATATCAGAGGTTCATGATTTGATGAATAAATTCCAGAGTCTGATTACCCAATTTTCCAAATCCAAAAATGAAATCCATCAATAGACCCAAAGATTATCAGCCTCTGGAGAATGGGTTCTAAAACATAAGAGAAAGATACATAGATACACAGATATACACATAGAATTATTTCTCTCTCTCTCTCTCTCTCTCTCTACACACACACACACACACACACACACACACACACACACACACACATATAAAGCAATAAGAAAATCATGCGTGGACAAGTAGTGTATCACTGTAGAGGGGAACTGTTCACCAAGAAGAGACTTCAAGATGTTCTGCTGACATAGGCAAGACATGTGATAAGCTATTTACAGACCACTGAAATATCTGAATGGAATTTCTTGTAGCCAAGTGAGCCAAAGTTTGTATGCTCTCCTTCTGTAATGTACCTGACCATATCAGAAAGACCAACATTCTCTCATCCTTTAACAGGACTCATTCTGAAAACAGAGATATCAACATTGATGTGTATCCCATTCTCTGTTCTCCTTGACTGTGCTTTATCCCCAAACCATGGAAATTTGGGGACCTCACTGTAACATAAAAAATTCCTCAGATCTCCACATGACAGTAGTTATGGATTCTCTCCCATGTGGAGAGATGGCACACAGATTTGAAACCTAGCGGTTAAGAGAATGAGCCCTAAAGTCAGAATTTCAATCCCACCATCATCACTTACTGACAATATGACATTCAGCACATTATACAACTTTTCTGTATCTTGATTTCCTCCCTGTCCAATGGAAATGATGATAACAGTATTTACCTCCTGAGGAGACTGCAATTAAGTGACATAGAATCTATAAAAGGTTTTCAATGGTGTCTGGTAGAGGGTAAGCACTTACCACATATTAACTATTATTATTATTTTTTTAAGATTTTATTTATTTATTTGACAGACAGAGATCACAAGTAGGCAGAGAGGCAGGCAGAGAGAGAGAGGAAGGGAAGCAGTCTCTTTCTGCCGAGCAGAAAGCCAGATGCGGGGCTCGATCCCAGGACCCTGAGATCATGACCTGAGCCAAAGGCAGAGGCTTTAACCCACTGAGCCACCCAGGCGCCCAATTAACTATTATTTTTATAATTAAGTACTGCTTTTGACATAAATTGTATCCTAACAAGCACAACAGCAAGCATACATATACCTTAAAAAAGACAAGGAGTAAGTGTATAATTCACCCCGCTTATCAACAGTGCTTTGAACACACACAAATTCTACAAGGCCCTGCTATTAATGTCATAGCTCCCTTGCAGTCCCTGGTTGAGAAGTAGGAAACTATAGCTCCAAACTTCCCAGATTCTTTTGGTAGGATCATTCTTATCTTAGATTTTTATTTTGTATTTCTGTTTGTTTGTTTATTTATTTATTTTTATCATGTTCAGTTAGCCACTGGATAGTACATCATTAGTTTTTGATGCAGTGTTCAACAATTTATTAGTTGCGTATAATACCCAGTGCTTATCACTACATGTGCCCTCCTTAAAACCCATGACCCGGCTTCCCCCTTCCCCCACCTCCCTCCCCTCTGAAACCCTCAGTTTGTTTCCCGGGGTCCACAGTCTCTCATGGTTCGTCTCCCTCTCTGATTTCTCCCCCTTCAGTCTTCCCTCCCTTCCCCTACAGTCCTCTGTGCCATTCCTTATGTTCCACATATGAGTGAAACCATATGATTATAGTCTTTCTCTGCTTGGCTTTCTTCACTTAGCATAATCCCCTCCATCCTTGTTGATGCAAATAGTGGGTATTCATCCTTTCTGATGGCTGAGTAATACTATATATATATATATAGATATCTATATATCTATATATATATATATAGATATCTATCTCACATCTTCTTTATCCATTCATCTGTTGAAGGGCATCTCAGCTCTTTCCACAGTTTTGCTACTGTGGGCATTGTGCTATGAACATTGGGGTGCATGTGGCCCTTCTTTTCATTATGTCTGTATCTTTGGGGTAAATACCTAGTAGTGCAACTGCTGGGTCGTAGGGTAGCTCTCTTTTTAACATCTTGAGGAATTTTCATATTCTTTTCCAGAGTGGTTAAACCATCTTGCATTCCCACCAACGGTGTAAGATGGTTCCCCCTTTTCCACATCCTCACCAACATTTGTGTTTTGTTTTGTTAATTTTTGCCATTCTAACTGGTATAAGGTGGTATCTCATTATGTTTTTGATTTGTATTTCCCTGATGGCTAGTGATGTTGAGCATTTTTTCATGTGTCCATTAGTCAATTGTATATTTTCTTTGGGGAAGTGTCTGTTCATGTCTTCTGCCCATTTTTTGACTGGGTTATATGTTTTTTGAGTGTAGAGTTTAAGAAGTTCTTTATACATCTCGGATAAGCCCTTTATCTTTAATGTCATTTGCAAGTATCTTCTCCCATTCTGCAGGTTGCCTCTTAGTTTGGTGACTGTTTCCTTTCCTGTGCAGAAGTTTTTATCTTGATGAAGTTCCAAAACTTCATTTTTGCTTTTGTTTCCCTTGCCTTTGGAGATGTATCTTGGAAGAACTTGCCGTGGCCAACGTCGAAGAGGTTACTGCCTATGTTCTCCTCTAGGATTTTGATGGATTCCTGTCTCACATTGAGGTCATTCATCCATTTTGAGTTGACAAATCAGAAAAAAAAAAAATCCAACGGAAAAAAGACAATCTCTTCAATAAGTGATGTTGGGAAAACTGGACAGCTACATACAGAAGAATGAAACTGGTCCATTCTCCCACACCATACCCAAAAGCAAACTCAAAACAGATGAAAGACTTCTAAAGCATTATGTAAGTTGCCTTATGTAAGGTACATTTTCAGCTCTTGATGAGATATTTTTTCTTGATCTCTTGAATGCTGGTACTTTAAAACAAAGCTGACACTGCCTTTCATTTAATAAAGTTGAGATCTGATGAGGATAAAAATCTGCTCAAGAATTGCCTTCCCCCTCTCAACTCACCAGGAATTTGCAATTATAGGAATATGACATGAAGTCAGTGTAATGACACGAAGTCAGAGCAATGATTGGTTTCTATTAGGCTCATACAGTTCTTGGGGAATAATAACCATGAGCCCAAACTAATTAAGCCATGCATGTGCCCAACAATCTCCTGAATCACCTTATCCTTGGGTGTTGGCCTCTTGAAACTGTTCTCTCAAAGCAATGCTAATAAAATAAAAAACTTATAGAACCAAATGACTTGAGGGAAGTCCAAGCCCCACCAGACCCTGAGCAACCTCCATATATCCACAGCTCACTTTTCTCTTCAGGGCTGACCCCCAGTCTTGTTCTGTTAGTCCCTCTTAGGTTGCTGCCAACCCCACCCGGCCAATTGTGTTTGTTGGTACCCAGAGGTGCCAAGTTGTTTTATTATATGGACAAATGCCCACTGTCATTAGGTAAAGACCTTGTAAATGCATTTCCCTCAACACTTAAAATGTTTTTGAACCTGGGTTTTTAGAGATAAATGGTTAAAACTAAAACTCATTAAATGTCTGTATTTGTCATTGGCCAGATGTGGACCAAGATAAAAATGATAAACAGTATGTGAAATGGTAAAGCATCAGTATTTTGTATATCTTAAGTCACAGTGGGCAAACTGTGGCCCTCCAGCCAAATGCAATACACCACTTGTGTCTGAAAGGCCCACCGGCTAAGAATAACTCTTACATTTTTAAAGGGTTACATTTTAAATGGTTATAGAAGTACCAATGTAACATCCCTGGTTTTGCCTGTTTTACAGAAAAAAAAAAATTGCTGATCCTGGCCTTAAACTAAAAAAAAAGTATGCTTTTGATTTTTCTGTTAACACTGCTTTTTGTCATAAACTTTATTTCTAAGATTAGAATTAGTACAGTTCTATGTAATATGTCTCATTCTCCAACTTTTGAGTGACAAAAAATATAGTTAATTTGAAGGGACTGGATTATACATTATCTGAAAAAATCTATATATGGAAGCTTCTGACTTAGGGAAAAAGAAAGGAAAAAGCTTTGAATATGAACCTTTAAACATCCAGGAAAAATATCGAATTTTATATTACCTTACTGTATAAAGCAATCTGGTATTAGTGCCCAAAGCACTGGTATTTAATGAAGTTTGCTTATTAATTCCTCTGCATTCTTTATGTACAGTGTACATACACGTCTGTTTCGCATTTCAGTATGTAGCATACTTGATTAATTTTATTCTTTTAATATTTTTTTGGCAGTAGAAACAATAGCTTTAAAATGGTTTCTACAGAGGTGAATTGTCCCTGGCTCGGTGATAAAGGTGTTTGAAAGTTTCTAATGCAACAATGAAGCAAGACCAAAGACCCAATAACAAACAGCTGAGGGGATCAATAACCCCTGTGTTTTCAGTCCCATGCTTATTTAAAGTGGTGGATGGAAAAAAAAGGCTCTCTATTTATATCTGGAACTTAATGAAGTGAAATTATCACAGCCGACAGGCGCTAGTGTTGTAATTCAGAGACAGGGCTTGGCTTAGAGGGATTTGCAGGCTGTTTTTATTCCAATTTTTAATTTTTTCTTTTTTAGAGAAACTTAATCCTCTAATCAGTTCCAATTTACATATTTGCTGATCTTTTTTTTTCCAGCTCAGTTCTTAAAGAAGTGGTGTTGGAGGCATGGAGCATTTATTTGATTAAATAATTATTCATCACCCTGTGCCCTGCTCTATTCTGAGCAAGGGGATCAGTGGCCAAAATATAGATAAACTTAAAAAAAAAAAAAAAACCTTACAGGCACAGACCTGGGGGCTTCTGTAGCCATTCAAAGTTGTTTCCTTCCACATGTGTACGCATAGGTGTGTGTACATATATGGTGTATGTGTGTTTTTAACTTGATCCACCCTGTAAAGCTTTGCTCACACTGGCTCTCCTTTCCAGTCTCAGGAGATTAATATTCTGCTAAATGAAGTGTTGCAAAATTTGAATTTTATTTTGGAGCTAAATGGAATACCAAATGCTGATGCTTACAATCATGGTAGAATTGTATTCTACCACCAAAATACCCTCATTTCCTGCATGAGTAAACATGTCAGGGAAATTATCTTTCTTGTGTGAAATCACCAAGCCTTTCATTTATTTTTTTTTCCTTTGAATTTCATGTAAAATGAGGTATTTCCAAAAGATTGGTGATTTTCTTTTTCGAGGTTAATTTTTTTTTTCTCGTTCAGAGCTGGGAAGACCATAACTAGAGTGAGGACACATGGAGACAATTAGGGGACAGTTAAGTATTAATGCGGCATTTCTACTGGGTTTTCTGAAGAATCATCAAATTATCTTAGAGGTCTAAGAATCTTCGTGACTCTCAGATAGATACCTTTCCAAACAATCAGAAAAATTAAGAATGATCTTGATGAATCATTTCTTTCCTAATTGAACGGTGGGTTTTACCACCAGTAATCTGGAGACCCACAGCTCAGTCACCAGGTGGTAGTATCACTCAAATCTCAAAACCAATCCTAGCTTTTCAACCTAGGACTTGTCCACTTGATAAATATTTATGGGGCATCTATAAATTGCAGGCAATGAGCTAAATTCTCTGGGAAACGAAACATGAATACAGTGAAGGAAAAGCCCTGTCCCCCAAAATGCACCGCAATAAAAGAAGGCATATGCAAAACCCCCAAATATCTGTTATTAGATCTTGGTTCTTTACCAGTGTTCACTGGATGTCATTCAGCTTGTTTCTGTTGGTTTTTAACAATAGAATGCCATGCCTAAAGTTATCCTTATGTGATGATTCTTTATAGAATATGTTGATATATTGAACAGGGAGAGATCGAAGTCAGCCAGGCCAATTAGTAAGGTATTGTGATAGTTCAGGCAAGAGGACAGAAAGCTGGAAAAGCAACACCAAAGCAGTGAGGACAAGGAGAATATAAATGGCATCCGTATTTCCCACAACAAAACATTGTTGAAAAACAGCAGGAGATGAAAGATGTCAAGGCTGGATTTATAGAAACTCACTGATGCAAGAGTCTTAGGGAAAACCTCTTGAGCTCATCTTGTCTTTGTGATTCTCCCATTGGCCTTCAAGAAAATTATACATGGGAGTCAGAGGTGCTGTCTACCTTCCCTTGGTCATCCGGAAAGAGAGAATGGAAAAGTGGTAAAGAGTATAGGTTTTGGCATCAGACCAACCTTTGTTTTAAACCCAGTGTCATTATTTCTCAGTTGTGTGCCTTTGGCCAACGTATTTTACCTTCTTTATCCTTCTCTCATTTAAAAGAAAAATTACAATATGTGTTGCATGGATGAATTAAATAAAATTATAAAATTTAAAACTATTTGAACAAAATGTCCAGGATACAGTTGGAGCTCAGGGCAGTAATTAATTGTGATTATCATTTTATTTGCTTAGGCTAATGGTAATCAAACCGTGACCCTTAAATACCATGTCTCATAAAAATATTCATAAATGTCTCACACTTTGACTTTCAGGAAAACTCTAAGTAAGAAGGGTTAATCTTTGAAATAGGTTTTCCTACAAATTTCTGTAAGAAACTTTCAGACATTTGATATGAATTATATACTGTTTTCTAAATGGTTTTCTCTGGATGCTAATTCAATTAAACCCCCAAAGTACTTCTTGATCATTTGTTGTACACCCAGAAGCATGGAAGGCACCATGGAAGATATAAAAATATTTTTGTAAAGTCTCTTTGTCGTTAAGAATATTATAGTTTAGTTAGAAAGATAAAAATTATACCCGTGAAACAAGGAAGAAATGTTAAGATAGAATATAAGCAAACAGAGTATTGCTTCAGACTGAATAGTGTTGCTACAAGAATTCGGAGCATTGGTATAGCTTTGACCAATCCCCAGAGTTCTTGGTTTGTGAAGATGGAATTGATTTCCGAGGGAAGGATGGATCTGGGCTTGATGGAGAGGGCAGAAAAGCAGTCCTCAACCTGGTGAAAATGTGGAGCAAAGAAATGAGGAGAGTGGGCAAAGAGTACAAAGACATGCTTCATGATGGAAGAAGTATGCTGGAGCTCAGTGGGAAGGTATGCTGGGTAAACTGGGTGAAACTGACTGATCAGCATCCCTAAGACCAGGCTTAGACTATCCGGCTTCACCTGTGGATTACAAATGGCAGCACACTTTTTGAAGCAGGTAAAAAGATGATTCCTTTCAGTTTCTAAGGGCAGGACATTCAATAGTGGAGAAGGTAGAAGGTGGTAATAGAAATGACAGAGAGCTAATCTTCAAAAGAGGAAAACAGACAGGTAATGGACAATCGCCAAAACATTACATACGAATGTGGACAAGGTGTCTAGGAGACTGTGGGAAAGCAGCTCCTATGGAGGAAAGAACTCAAGAGAAACAATGAGTAGTAAGAATAGGAGGTGAGAAAAGGCACTTTTCAGTGGACTCCTATGTTTTTCTCCTTCAAACAGAAGTTTATCCAAATGCCTTTCACGCACCTTTATTATGTTGCCTCACCTTCTAAAAGCAATTGTGTTTATTTTATTTCCTAACAGATGCTCTCCTCCAAAATCTGGCCCATCTGTAATTTCTACAAGTAAACCATTGTGTTTCCTGTCTCTCTATCATGATGTTCTTATTTTGGTCTTGCTTGAAATTTCTACAGTGATAGTTACAGCTCTCAAATAAAATATAAGCAATGAATAATTTTAGATATTCATTCAGATAGTAATCTAGTAATCTGAAATTAAAATTTAACTGGCCAACCTACATTTTAGTTTGCTAAATCCATCAATCCTACTGATATCTATCTTACTCTCTCATCACAGTTCCATACTGTCACAGGTCTTTCCAAACCATTTAGATTTTAATTTCCTGGAGGACAGAGAAATATATTCTGTATTTTTCCTTCCCTTAGAGCAAAAGATACAGGGGGGGAAAGAAGGCCACATACTGATTATTACAGGATAATCAAAGTCTGAATTCGTCTGTTAGGATAATGAGTCTGCAAAATCAGGGATTGGAGAAGAGTTAAGGGCACACTCTAAATATTTCCAGCAGAATTTAGTTACTATTGGATCTGGAGGTGTTAGAACTTTAATTAGGCTATGCTATTCCCCCACCGCCCCGGCACTTTTATCTAACAGATACTTAGTGAATACATGAAATTAAAATGGTACAAATCACCAAAGAATGCACTAGTCTGGATACAAAGTTGAGCATGATGCTCTGCCTTTAGGAAGCTTATTATATACAGCAATCCACACATAGACAAGCAAAGTAACCTATGATTTCCCACAGGAATGGTACCCACAAGCAGCAGTTTTCTCCTTGCCCCTGGGGACACTTGGCAAATCTGGAGACATGTTCCAGCATCATGACCAAGGGAGTGCTGTTGACATCTAGTGGGTAGAGGGCAGAGATGCTAAACTGTAAAATGGACAGTAGTGATAGGTAAGGTGTCCTGATTAAAATAATAATAATAATGATGATGATCTCATCCAAAATGTCAGTAGTTAAGGCACTGCTACAGTTGAGAAACTGAGTCTAAAAGGATATGGTTAGAAGAAGCAAAACTTCTGCCCAGTGATCTGAGAAAGCTTCCATATATGAATACAGAGGAATTAAAGACAACCAGTATGGCATGAGCAAATACATCAAAGTCAACATCTGCTTATGGCACGGTACAAAGTGTTGATCATCCTGAGGTCATAGTTTGTGTTGGAGACCAGCGAGTGGCAATAAGGTAGAGAGGATCTGCCTTATTGAGAGAGAGCACAGCCAGAACAATGGTGAGCACTGAACAGGAAGCTATGGAACTCCAGATTGCCAGACATTGCCACTAAGAATGGTGGTGGGGAATTTGGGGGAAGAACCATTATGTGGCAACGATAAGCTCATTTGGCAATTTGAGTTTATATTAGTATATTAGTTGGAAAAAGTTGCTGAGTATTTTTACTTCCATGGGGCCAAGCTTCCAAAACAAAACAAAAATATTGTAGTTAGGTAATCCTGACTATGATTCTAACTTAAACGGTTTACTTCCCGCAACTCTTCATCCCCATTCCCGCCGGAACTGAAGCTGTGGTCCATACGAGGTAATCTTTAATTTTTCTGTATTAACATCACAACCTTGTGAGCTCACAATTTTAATCCTTCCTCTTGATCCTGTGGTAAAGTCACAGGAGTCCCATTTTCATCTTAGGCAACTCTGCTGAATTTTATATGCTGAACCAACCCCAGAAAATGGGATACCAGAATAAACTGGATAAGTTGAGAACCTATCTTAAATTCTGTGGTTCAGAGTTTGGAACTGAACCCAAATATTTTGGTATTGGGGCTTATTTCTCCTTGGCAAAACATGGCCTTCTGTTTTAAAGGAGTGGGGGGAAGGTTTTAAAAAGCTTATTAAAAAGTCTCGAAATGCTTCTTCAACATCAAATAGCTCCTAGAAAAATATTTTGATGAGTTAAGTGTAAATGAATCAGAAACATATGGATTACATTTCCTTTAGATTACACATGGGTTTCAAAATTAAGGGGGAAAGTGCTCAGGGCAAAATGCATTTTGGATTTTATTGAACCCAAAATATTTGAGAAATAATTCAGGATACTCAAAGAACCCAAAATCCTGCCAGGCTTCCCAATCCCTTGTGTAAAGCAAATTAGATTTTAAAATTCTTCTTACTTTAGTGATCTATGGTATTACATGAAATGTGGAGGAAAAACTTCTTTTCTATATATGGTTTTTATCCTGGATATTTTCACTTACAACTTTGGCAAAAATTGAGACTCCAAGTATACTGTAGATGGGCTAATTTGGCTAGATGGCTCAGCCTCTCCCTGCCCTGCTCAGCAACATGAACATTTGATTTGTCTCATGCACAGTCAGAGAGTGAGGGATTAAGCAAAGAGCTTCAGACAGTTTTCCAGTAAATGGTAACAGGCAGCATTTACAATTTGCCATCTTACCATTAGTTTTTTTTTTTTAATTTTATTTTTTATAAACATATATTTTTTTCCCCAGGGGTACAGGTCTGTGAATCACCAGGTTTACACACTTCACAGCACTCACCATAGCACATAACCTCCCCAATGTCCATAATATTACCATTAGTTTTTTACTTATTCATTGGGCGTCAATGAAAACCTTTCTATTATTTCTCAGCTCTCTTACAGTTTGAGAAAGGCTGAGTCTAGATTCTATAGTTCAAAATACCAAGTAAGTTAAGTCTATTTCTTAAGTCAGCCTTTTGCATATTCCAGTGGCAAGGCCAAGGCACGGCTGGAGAAGGGCCTTAGATCCCAGGTCCAGTCCCCCAGAGCCACAATCTCTGTAAAAGTAGCCTACTTGGCTAAGCAAATAGCTTTAAGACATCTTCTCAACCATGCTTTCAATCATTCTGCTGTCCTAAGCCCCTCCTACACAGAATCTTTGAGATCCATAACATTTGTTCTTTTATGCCTTCACTGAACAGATCTTTTTTTTTTTTTTTTTTTTTTTAGCTGCCATAATCGTGGACATAGGGGTGGGTATAAGGGGCACAAAAATCAAAGAAGGCATAGCCACACGTTTTTAAGGAGCTTCTTATGTATACGTACAAGTCTCCAGAACAGAAAAAAAAAAAAAGACCAAGAAATATGTCATCTTCAAGAGTACGCTGTGCCAAAGAAGGGGCCGCCTAAAAGGAAATATCCACCTCAAATTATAGCTCTATAATAGTCATTATTTAAATCTAATCTATGGGATTCTGTTCAGAGTATTTTGTAGTAAACAGAGTGCCTCTCTCAGTGAAGTGTGCCTTCTCCCTATGTCTTTTCCGTGTATTTCCTTCCATTCTTCCTCTGGCAAATTCTCACTCGTAACTCAAAGTCCAACACAGTGCCATTTCCATGGTGAGATTTCCCATTTCTACCATGGTTGAGTGAAATATTGCTCTGAATTTACAGCGTATGTTGAACATGGGCTCGTTGGTATCATTTTTAGCATTGCATCTTAATTAATTTCTTTATACCTCAGAGCCTCCCATTAGTCATCGACTTTTTGAGGAAAAGGGACCCCAACCTAGTCTTATTTTTATTCCTGATACACATCAGATTGCCTGGAACCCACAAAGCACTTACATGCTATCGAATGAATGGGCGATGGGATGAGTCATGCTATTATTAAAAAGGAAAATCAAGAAGGACAGAAGTATTCTACAGTCCCAATCTCAGTTACATTATCACGACTGGCTTAAAGAAGCTCATGCTACATATACTCATTATATTCTGTGTAGAACAAATCGCTCATATTTGCTATTAGTCACTACATTTGGTTACTAGTGACATGAACAGCGCAAGTTTGAGAAGCAATCAAAATTAGTGCTTGGATGTTCTGAGAGAAATGCACCCACCATTCACAGAGTCTTTTATCCAGCCTTTACCTATACTGGACCATGATTTCTTGAAGGGCTTCCTTGCAGTCTATATCAGGAATCATGGATGGAACACTACAGAGTTCTGTATGTGGCATACTAAAAATGTTAAATAGATCCCAAATAAAAGAGGTTGATTTTATCAGATGGGAAATATACCTCATGCTCCCTAAAGGGAAATGCCCAGCAAGTCATTTTTTTTTTCCTTTAAGATTTTATTTATTTGAGAGAGAGAGAGAGAGCATGAGAAGGGAGAAGGTCAGAGGGAGAAGCAGACTCTCCACGGAGCTGGGAGCCCAATGTGGGACTCGATTCTGGGACTCCGGGATCATGACCTGAGCCAAAGGCAGTTGCTTAACCAACTGAGCCACCCAAGTGCCCACAAGTCAATTATTTACATCATCAAAAGACTCTTTTCAACCGCGTTCAACTTTTCTTAGATTTTTGTGCGGTTTCTTGGAAGACAGACAACATTATAAAATGCCCATGGTTATCTGGACGGGGATGGGGACATGATATGAGGGTATTTTTCTTATCAAGGAAGATGTCTTTGCAACACCATATAACTGGAATAAAATAGAAAAAAAAAAAAAAAGAGGAGCACATTGATTCCAAAACCCAGGATTCTCCTACATAGAGATTTAAAAGATTTTTTTTTTTAATTTGAAATATATAATCCATTTTCTGTGGGACCACTGGCCTCTCAAACACATGCACAAAGAAAATTTAACAGGAGTCAACATTCAGCCTCTTTCTTTAAGTTTCCCAAATCTTCGGTCTTTCCTGACTTTATTTAAAGCCTCTATTAGTTTATTAGTTTGACAGGAGCCCAGGTAATTACACTGGCTTCTAGGTCCTACTGTAAGTTACGTCTGCATCTCCCTGAACGCACACAAAATTTAGTGCCACTGCAGCACTTCTCAAAACAAATAAAAGATTTGTGAACTAGTCACCAAGCATCCGACGCAATTAACCTGCATTTGTTTCTCTTTTGGCATTTTCACACAATCGAGGCCTTGTAAGAGGTAGGCACTCCTCAGATCACACTGTGTTTTCTTTAGAAGAAAGTGTGCCAAAATCCTCCTGCCCGACGTAACCAAAGTCTCCACTAGCAGAAGGTGGATAGTTAGAGTGTGTGGACACGCGCACGCACGCACATACACACACACACACACTCCTCCTCCCTCCCTAACAGCATAATATGCACATAAAGAAAACACACACACACACACACACACACAAACCCATAGCTACAAAAATATTAACGCAGGGAATAGGATAAAACTTGCTAGAGATGAAGTGTGGCTGCCCGCAGTCTCAGTCAATTGCGGCGTTACTTAAGAAAAAGCAAACAATTCATTCAGAAGCATATACACGGGTGGCTCAGAGTAAAAGCAGAGAAAATAGAGCAGAGAAAATAGAACTGCTTCGGAAAAACTGGATTCTTTCTTTTTTGTTGTTGTTGTTTCTGAGACGAAGTGAATCTCACCTTGAGATTCCCACAACTCAGTAGTTTTTAATTGCTAACTTCAAGGGGTCCCACTTTGAACTTTTTTCTTTTTTTTAAAGAAAAAGTCTTTAAAATCTGGTTAATTAGAACTGACTACCATGAGCTCTTTGATGGACTCAGCATCCTGTTGCGCTGGCTTGCACTCACAGCTTCCCCACTGCTTTCCCTGGGTTGGTCGCCCACATTGGTGTGGGTACTCCTAGGTATGAACTGGGAGCCAACAGTCCTTGTTATAAAAATCATTTATAAGGGAAAAACCAAATAATAATAAATAAGGTATATGTGCAGTCTGAGCGGACCCCTGTCGTTGCAAAGACTTATCCTCCAACTCCACAGCAGACGACCCCTTTAACCTCTCCAGGACTCTGTCTCCTTGTCTGTATTACACAGCACAGACTGGTGAGAATGCCTCCCACCAACTCTGGGAGGACATTAAATTTTCTGTGGAGTTCCCTGAACCCCACCATCGACTGAGCACTACATGTTACACACTCCAATAAACATTTTCCATGCACTATTTATCTAATCCTATAAAGCAGACAATGTCATCCTTATAATAAGGACGATGAAACCGAGGGTTAGCAAGCTTTAATTAACGGGCATCCAGTAAGAATCACAGTTTTAATTTAAGCCCAGTTTTGCCTGATTCCGAAACCCGGCTTCCCGTTACCCTACACTTTTGCCTGCCAAGTTCTTTATGGCCCAATGTGTTAGACTTGAAGCTCTTGCTCCATTATTTTATAGAAAAAGGGGAGAAGTAAACCCTTCACTAAATTAATTAATGGAAATAATAAAAAGTGCCTCTTCTCCCAAGAAAGTGCTATCTTTGGAAGTATGGCAACTTTTCCTCCTTAATTAAGAGTAGTTTGCTAAAATGTATATCAGGACTTGAAAGAACTATAGAATTTCTTAGGGTGCTCTTTTGGACACTTATCTGTATGCTGAAAGACTCATTCTGCAGAATGATAAATTATATACTTATGGACAAGAATGTTATTGGGATGTATTGGGAGACAATTCCCCATAGATCTCTTCCCAGAGACACTGACTGTACTTACTTTCTTCTGAACGATCTATCCGTTTCCCTATCTGTCCACCTATCTATCTATATTTATCTTACCTATTTATCTATGTCTCTAAATCTACATCTATCTCTATGAACATACTTACTTATCTATATAGATACAGACAGATCTATTTACCTTCACTTGGAATTGGGGTCATGTTCGTTGTATATTAAAAAAAATACAGGTTACCTAATTAACACAAAGACATTATGGTTGGGGCAACCTATCTGTTATCTCTGCATGAACCTTGTATCTGTAAACAAAAATGAAGCCATATTCTTACACCATCAAGCAATTAGTCAGTAGAAATAGATTTCCTTGCCCATACTGGCTGACAATTTTCTTTTCTTTTTTGATTTTCTTTACTTACCATAAATTACCAAACATGCATGCAATTATAATTCTATTTTTTAAACCATTTAAATTTTTAGGGGTATTGGTCTTGGATTTGGATTTGTGAGTGGCTTCCAAAAAAGATTTTTGACTTGAAAGGTACTGCTTAGGAGCAAAGACAATCTTACAGCGCTAGCAATCACCTGCTGCTTTTGACCACTTGAAGTTTCCATGAATATCCATTTTAACCTGCTCAGGGGTGTGTGAGAAGCATCTGACCCAGGAAAAATGAAAAGAACCTGAAGTACACCTGAGTTACACTGAGCTGCATGTTAGTTTTCTTGGTGACCCTTCTCCCATACTTCCTATTTATTTTCTCTTTGGAAAAACCTGCTACATTCAATTGATGTCTTTAAACCATCCTATACTTCCTGCTAGCCCTTACCAGACGGAGATGTGTGCCTCACTCTTCCTAATACCCGATAATCCTAAAGCTTCTGATGTTTCAAAGCTCCTAGTGTCATTACCCCACCTCTGCCATGCCTGTGAACTGGGTACTCTTTGTCCTTTAGCTGTACTAGGAACATAATTAGGAGCAGTTAGAAGGCATTTCCTATTTAGCACTTGGAATCAGCAACAAAATTATCAGAATATCAAATATATCAGAAACATCCCAGATATCCACAGGTGGATTGTGTCAATATCTGTCTCTTTGTGAAAACGATGAGATAATTTACATAATGGCGCTTTAGCAAGAGTGGACTAGATCTACCACTACAATAAGATTAAAAAAGAAAAGATAAAGAAATTATAACATGACTTAGTTGTTTATTCATTTGTATCAACTGTCTGTTGTCTATACTTACTATGCAAAATACTAGGAAGATATCAGTCAGCGAAACAAAGCAGATGGCAAACTTCCTCAATCTATAAGGGAGAGGTAGTAGGAGAAGTGTGTCAAATACAGACCCAGATTGCCCTTATGAGCAGAGAGTAAAACAGATAAAACCAAGTAAGAAATAAAACACAGGTCTAGAAAAATCTTTCAAGACCATAGGCATATAATTAATGAGGCATTCCCCATAAATAAATCTAAGATCCCTTCTTGCATTAAAAGAATTCTGCACAGAAGGTTCATGAAAATCAGAGATCCAAGAGAAAACTGAACATACAAAAGTGCTAGGAATGTTCTGTAAAGAAATAATGTTTAAACATGCAAAATCCCATCATTAGCCTGGATCTCTCATTCAAGTACTGCAGGTCAAAACCACCAACTTTTCCAAGTCAATGGGGAAAAGCCTTCCATTTCTCTCTTGTGTATTTGCATGTGTGTAATTAGACTTCTCCTATGCCAACAAAAACCCATGAAGGCTTTTTCTATACAAGTTTAGATTGTTCCAGCTCCAAAAATGGGATCAGAACGTGCTGGTACACCATCAGCAACGCCACTGGATGGGAAATACCACCATGCCATTTCAGCCCGGAGGTTACTGCTCTCCGCTAAGATAAACAGCAGGAATAAAAAAGAAACTTAATAAATGAAACAAAAGAGAATGCTATTCGTCTAACGACTGCAACGGATTCAATGTTGAATTCAGCTTGCTGACTTGGTCATAGTAGATGTTTAAACTGATCTGGTACGTGGACAAGCTACTGATGTGGTGAAAATCTGAGGTCACTGACCACTCTACCAGTTAAGATTTGATTTGACTACATAGTATGTAAAATCAAAATAGCAGTATTTTAAGCAGGGTAAATGTCTATTTCTCTCTCACGCACACCAGGAAAAACCCAACCAACCACCCAACCGATCAACCAAATAGGCCGACAGATGTGAGGTAGCAGTCTACAGCAGTTACAGTGACTACCCAGTTATTAGAGAGCCATGTTGCTACATTTCATTCCATCCTGGTGGGAGACTGAAATTTACAACAATGGTCATAATGCATATTCTTATGCAATATGACCTTGCTGACCTCTGAGAAAAAAGTGGAAGAAGCTCACCTCTCTCCTTCAATCCGAGCCATCTTGTGAGCAGTAAAATGGAGCAGAGAGGGTGCTACGTAACTTCCAAAGTTAGGTCAGCAAAGACCATGCACCTTTGCCTGCGTTTTGTTTTGGAACATCCACTCTTAGACCCCAACTCCTATGCTGTGAGAAGCATGAGCACTCACAAAGGCTGTGAGTAGGTGCTCTGGTTGACTGTCCCACACGAACATCACCTTGAAATCACCCTAGCACCCTGGATATTTGGTTGAAGAGGGCTGCAGGTCACCCAGTGCTCAGTCATCTGAGCCTTCACGGCTGAGGTCCCACACACTGTGAAGCCTCACAGAGCTGAAACAAACCATCCCTGCTGTGCTCTAAGTTCCTGAGCCCCAGAATCCTCAGGCATTATAAAGTGGCTGTCATTTCACATTATTGAGCTTGGAGAAGTTTATTATACAGTAACGGATCATTCGAACACACGTGCTCAGAATGCACTGAAGATGCGTGCTGGGGATCCCGCCACTGTACCCCTATTCCGGACATCAAGAAGGAGAACACGGAGAAGCAGGACACACTCACGGCATCTGAAGGGAGGGAAATATGCTTACATTTCACTGGTGAAAATCCCGTCATATGGAATTACCTAGGGTCAAGGCAAGCCGGGGAACAGAGTCTTTAAGATATACAACTATATTTTCAGTAAAATATTCTGTTCCTAGAATGGTTGGCAAGAATATGAGACTGGAACCCTCTGCAGCAAACAGCTTTTTTATTTTCAACGTGGTGTTAGGTACTCCTACTTTTACCCTCAGTCGTTTCATCCAACAAGGTCCTATTTGTACTGAAAACTCCTGTACAGGCACAAATGGAAAATCGGGAAAAAACAACATCTAAGTAGAGATGTCAGTATCAAATCACTGTTTTCCTCATAAAACAAATGACAAAGACAAAGTATAGTTAAGAGACACCAAGGACATTGCCAGAGAAGCAAAATCCCAGTTTTGGTGGAGGACAGAAAGGGAATCACCATACATTAGATTTCCAGTAAAATTCATAATTACTTGGGGATGAGGCAGGAGGCAAATCTTTAATATTTTTATTCTTTAGATAAACCTGGTGACGGTACTGCTCCTTGGCTGTTTTGCTGATATTAGGTTATTATGTTAGAATCATTTACTTCAATACAGAAAGATCCCTCTCATTCCCACCATATCTTCAACTCAAATCATTCATTTTCTTTGTGTTCTTTTGTGTGGGGCTCATTATTATTATTTGTGCAATTATATGGTTCCTGTGATAGCCAAATTTACCTAGTGCAGCCGAGATGGGTCCTAAGTAGCTAAGTTTAACCTGAGCCTAGATTCCAGTAAGATTGCATCAAAGTCCCTCCCTCACTGAATACTGATTCATCAAAAGCAGAAGATGCTTTAAAGACTAGTCACGTCCTTTTTCGAACACTGGTATCTAGGGAATCTGGCAAAATACTGTAGGATTCTAGATGATTGGACTTGAACGTGGCCTTTCCAAGATGGAAAGAAACAATGTGCTATGGTCTTGGTGTGAAACTAATTCTTCATTTTATAGCAACCAGCCCCTGAAGAGCCTCAGAAGCATTTACAGTAATAATCGTGATGACAATAATGACAGTGAAAACAAGTAACAGTAATGATACCAGGTATTTTTCAGCTCTGATTTGTATCTAGTACTTTTGAAGAGCTTAGCAAGTATTATCTCATTTAGTCTTTGTCACAACTCTATGAAATAGATTCTATTATTCTCATGGAACTGATCAAGAAGTAACGGCGCCAGGGTCAAGCAGCACTAATATTCAAACTCAAGCTGTGAAGCAGATGACAAAGCATATGGAGCATTATGTGGGTGCTAAGTCTGTCTGTCTGTCTGTCTATCTTTCAGCTTCATAGTCCACGTCTTTCGACCTGCATTCATTCACTGTATTACGTTGGAGGTTTCTGCAGTAGAATGGAGTGACTGGCTGAGCCGTGAGCATTCCCAACATGGGCACCCTGTGCAGATAGGGCTAGAAAATGAGCTAGAGAGAGGACCATGAGAAGCAATGCCATCAGGATGTAGGTGAGTATGTCATCGGGAGGGAGTCTCCTTCCTTCCTTCCTCTTTTTTTTTTCTTTTTTTTTTTTCCCTTTATGCAAGACACATTGCCCTAATAAAGGAGTGTGGCTTGCAGGCAGCCTCCCTTGAATGTGCTTTGGGAGAGAGCCTAATACCTCATATTTTTAAAAAGAAAAAAAAATACACTCACGCGCACACACACACACACACACACACACTCACATATATACCCAAGCCAAAAATATCAAGGCGTTCATGGCTGTTAAAAAGCCAGGGAAAGCTGAGTCGCACCCTTCAATGTTTTTCTTCCAAACACATTGACCACCCTCTCTTCACAACATCTTATTTATTGAAGCACAAGCTGTCCAAATGGAATAAAACTCTGCAACACTGAAATCTGGATTCTTACTGAAGTTCTCTTTTCATCGCAGTGCTCCTGTCTCTCTCTCTCTCCTTCTGTCCTCCCCTCTGTCTCTGTCTCTCCTTTTCTCTGTCCTAGGCATCAAGGACCAGTATCTTCATGGAGAGCCGGAGGGAAAGGGGTTAATGTGAGAGGCTTGGAGCCAGGCCTCTCTTAACTGGGGAATTGGCAGCTAGCAGTTTGGAACGCTGCCTCAAATGTCTGACTGAACGTTTTTATTATCCTTTTTGCCCAAAGGTGGCTTTTAGACACCCACAGCAGCACAGGGCTTTCTGATTGGGATTCGACAGACGGGAGCCAGAAAGCTGTCTGCCCCTTCTGCGATGACTGGGGAACCCCACGGAGGAAACTGCTACCCCCTTCCCAACCCGAGGGTGGACTTGCCCTCCTGCACCCGTCCATAAACTACAGGCCTTCCAGGGGACTCGTAAAATCAGTGGGGAGCTTAGAGAGTGAGGTGGGGGTAGGGAGGAAAGGGGGGTCCGGGGGACAAGCGGGGACTCGGGCAGGCCCGGGGACTCACCGCAGGTGAGGGAAAAGAAAGGGAAGGGGGTCGAGCCAGCGACACCACGAGGAAGATCAAGTTGAAGACGAAGGTGAGATTCGAAGAGAACGAGGATGCTGATGGGCAAAGGGCAAAGAGAGAGTAAGAGAAAAGCGCACGGCTGGAGGGGTCCTCACCCAAGCCCCTCCGGTTCCTCATTTGCCTCTGTCAACGGCAATTAAGCCACGAAGAGCCCGCGTTGCCTTTATTATGGAGTTATTTTAATTGCTTCATCCCTCAATTAAAACAGACTGGTTTTCACTGGGGAAACACGGGCTGCTTGGCAGTCTTAGATGGAGTGGCTGGAAGGTGGTAGTTTGTCCTTAGGTCCGCTTTGCCTGCTTCCCAGCAGGACACGCACCGCAACCCGGTATCTGGACACGTGCTGGGGGCAAACGCTCACAAGAGGCCAGTCCTACCCAAAAAGGAGGATTGAGAGCATCCCAAGAGAGGGTGTGTGTGTGGAGGGGCCCAATCCCAGACCCAGTGGCAAAAAAAGGCTCTTTGGGGGTGCCACCTTCTGGACCCCAGTAACATGAGAACACATCCCAGTGAACTCCTCCCTTAGGGACATCCTCAGTCCTGCCGCTGAGAGGTAGAGAATCAAGACTCTACAGGACCAAAGCAGAAGTAGGACAGAGAGTTCCGAAGCGCTGAGTGTTCACTGAACAAGAAGAAGAATGAAAGTTTCTGGGGGTTCACTGCACACAAAGCACCTCCTTCTCCTGCATCATCTCTTTGCACGCACATGACGCTGTGGCCCACGGAGAAGGGTTGATGTCAGTCTCCTTGCCAATTAGCAGAGAAGGGAAGCAACAGAATGGGTCCCCAGGTGTGCTCCACAGACCAGAACTAACAGTCTTGCTAAAAATGCGGATTCTCCGGCTCCGCTCTACAGACCTGCTGGAAGCTGTTTCTTGACCTCAATGCGAACGACTCCTGGTACCCTAAATTTCAAGATGCACAGGGCTAGCGTTTTGGAGTCTATGACCAGTATCTCAACAGGGTTTTTCCAACAGCTCAGTTATGTTCACGTTTATAGAAGATGCCACTGAGGCTCAAAGAGGTTAAGTGCCTTATCCAAAGTCACCTCGGAGGCCACTGCTAACTGGTAAGAAGTATAACCGGAAATAGACAGCCAAGTAGAAATAAATATGTTGACTAGAAACAATGAGAATAAAATCCTGATCTTCTCACTTGTGGTTTTTCCTTCTTCTTTCGGCTTACCTCAGACTGCCTCCTTGACACAGGCAAGATTTGACCCTGGTTCTTTCTCGCAATCTGTCATGGCCTCTCCCAACATGGGTAATATGAGTACACACACTTATTTATGCCTCACACCACTCCTGATGAAATAGGCCGCTGATCATGGCCATGCTCTTCTAAATGCAGTCCTGTGAAAAATGCCCACTTTCTTCTACTCAGGCACTATTTTAGTTTTTAACCAAAATCTTTGAGGCAGAAGTAGTAGAAGGATCACTATCCCAATAGCCAACGTGTAATAATATTAGGTGTGCCAGGGACCATTCTAAGTTCTTAATATATGTATTAAATTAAACAGATGAGCTCATTCACTTTTTTAAAGCAAACCACTGAGGTAAGTACCAGCATTACCTAATGAAGACCGGGAGACCCGACATGACTCCCCACGTTTACACAACCCTAAATTGTAGGGCTGGGCTACGAAGAAAGCTTTTTGGGCTTCGGAGGCAGCAAACTTAAACCCCACTAACGCTGCCTCTGCTCTCAGCCAGGGGAGTATGGTATTGGCCATGTGGGCAGGTTTTGGGGGATAGCTCACCCCCAATAGCTCACACTGGTCCAGCTGCATAGAACTATAAGCTTGTTTTTGCAAAAGGCATCTAAAGGGACATTTACCAGAAGTCATCAGCCAACCAATGAAATAATACAGATGCAGGAGTGACTGTGAAGTTGATGTGGTTTGATAATGTCATCTCACAGATAAGGAAATCAAGGCTCTGAGAGGCGAAGTCACCTTCTCCAAAGTCTCAGATCATTCCGAGGTATCAGGTACCGACCAAGCTGCCTAGGTTGCAAGTGCAATCAGTTTCTCGAAGCAGGGCCTTGGGTGAGTGTATCAGCAATGGAGGGATCTACTGCCACGATAATGATCCATCATAAACAATCACAAAACCTCAGTGGGATGCAATAATAAGTGTTTATTGCTCACGAGTCTGGCGTGGTTGGCTAGATGCCTCTGCAGATCCTGACTGGGCTTTCATAGTTTGGGGCTGAGTGGACTGTTGGCTGATCTAGGATGGCCACAGCTGGGGCAAGCTGGTTCTGTTCCATACTTCTCTCCTCCCCTTGCTTGGAAAAATTCTCACGTCAGTGAGGCAGGTACCAGAACTCAAGCGGAGATGTGTGAGCATAACTTCAAGTCTCTGCTTGCCTTGTCATGATTCCAATAATCTCTTTGGTGAAAACAGCTCACATGGCCAGCCCCCGATCAGAATTAAGAGTGCTATAGCTCACCATGAATGCAACTGATCTCCCACAGTGAGGGAGGAGTAACAAGATTGGACAGTACAAACTTTAAGGAGGAGGAAAGAAATCAAATAAGCCAAATTATGCAATGTTCATTTTGACCTTCAAACTTTGAGGTCACACCCTCCATTTGTGGGAACACTAGTGACATTGAATAAATGAAGACAGATACATCATTTGATCAAAATAAGGGAATTACCAGATTGAAGGAGTGTGTATCGTTTTATAAAATCAGGTGCATCATGCTGGCAAGCGTCATATTGAGTTTGGGGATTCTTAACTTATTCCCAGAAAAATTCAGGTAGGTCCTTTTTAAGAAGGATCTTAGAAAACAAAATTGAGTATATAGTCAACTGAAATTCAATTCTGTTTTATAAATATATATGTTTGTATTGTAAATTTTATATTGTAGATATACATATATGTCATGCTGAAAAGTAAGTTTACTTTATCAACATAAATATGGTTTAATTTATAAAACATTAATGTAGGGTACCTGGGTGGCTCAGTGGGTTAAAGCCTCTGCCTGCAGCTCAGGTCATGATCTCAGGGTCCTGGGATCAAGCCCCACATTGGGCTCTCTGCTCAACAGGGAGCCTGCTTCCTCCTCTCTCTCTGCCTGCCTCTCTGCCTACTTGTGATCTCTCTGTCAAATAAATAAAATCTTTTAAAAAAATAATGTATTAACAATTTATAAAAGTTTAATATATTTCCAGCTTTTCCAGTAAAGCTACAACTAATTTGCATACACATTTTAGTAACACACTAAAATGCTTTGCTTTGGTTAATTTAGAAGTCTGGTTTTTTTTTAGATGGAGATATATTTTTAAATCTTTATTTTTTATATGTATGAGTGTATGGGGTAAATGTTACTTATGGATTAAAATATCTTCTTCAGGAAGGTAAAATTCAAGTGTCACTTTCTTTTTTCTTCCCTCCCTTCCTTCCTTCTTTCCTTCCTTCCCTTCTTCCAACCGTAACTGTTATTCCAAAACTGTTTTCACCTTTTCTCCCTGCTAGTTGGACTAATTCCATAACTGGCCATTCTCTATCATTTTTCAAATATCTTGAAAAGAGTTTTTTAAAAGTATACATGTGGGTGCTTGGGTGGCTCAGTGGGTTAAGCCTCTGCCTTTGGCTCAGGTCATGATCTCAGGGTCCTGGGATGGAGCCTCACATGGGGCTCTCTGCTCAGCAGGGAGCCTGCTTCCCCCCCACCCCACCTACTTATGATCTCTCATTCTGTGTTAAATCAATCAATAAATAAAATCATTAAAAAAGAAAAAAAGGCACACATGTACCCACAGAGCCCCATAAGCATGCTAACACTCATAAAAGGCAGAAAAAAAAAAAAGCAAAACAACAACAACAAATGTGATCCTACTGATAGAAACTCTTGCAAAATCAGTTTATAAAAACTAACTCACATATTGTATTCAAGTCCAGTTACAAAATAAAATATAAACATAAATATCAAATGGCTTCATTAGAGTTGTTGCCTCTCAAAAAACTGAGATTCTAGTGCTCTGGGTGTCCTTTATGTGTTTTCTTTTCTTTTTTTTCCTTTTTAAATAATATTGTCGTAAACAGGTGAATATTGTGCTATTCTAATGGGTGCCTTGCCGGGCCCCTTTAAGAGCTTAATTGCTTAAAATCTGATGTTACAACAGTATCCTTTAAGATGAAAGACCATTTTAAACAGGCAAAGTGCAATGCAACAGTATCTAAATTCAGAATTCCAAACTGGCTTTCTCAAAATGCCCTATTCTCCAGGTAAGTGCCTTTTTTTTTTCTTCATACTGAAAGGAAATCCTATATGTTGTTTTACCTGATGATCTTTGATTTATTAGAGGAAACACGTTGTCTTAATCCTGGAGGCAACAGTAACTTCATTAACCTCTAGGTGGAGAAAAGTAAGAGTAATAAAAGGAATTTGGATTAAACCAAAGAACAACCCAGAGATTGATAGATTGGATAGGTTGTGGGGTTTTCTTTCCCACATTCAGTGGCATGTGCAATTGCCCCTAATGAGTAATTCAGTCTTCTTGTGGGACCCGTCTATTTGCTTTAAAAAGTTTAATTATTAATCTCCAGTCACTATGTATCAACAACCATTCAACTTGGTGATGTCTCCGGACGTGTATCTGTTCTCTCTAGCTGCGGGTTTTCCTCTGCTGGTTCACAGACTCAGGACTTCCCCGGATGAAATCTGAAACTGGCCCAGTACACAGAGGCCAAAGAGAGACACAAGACAGAGGCAGGCCACTTCAGACGGTCGGGGGGGGTGGGTTAAGAAGCAAGGAAACTGACTCCCAAGGCTTGTCCTTGGTGCCACAAGACAAGCAGACCTCTGCAGCCTATGTGACAATCTTAAATGTTTATACACAGGATTGGTGGGGTTCAGTCACTTATACCCTTCGGAGAGTCTCAACACATCCCTGTCCTAGCAAATGGCTCCAGTTTCGGGGGGAGAAAGGCTACTAGGTCTCAAGGACAGAAGAGGGGGTTAGGAGTCTGATTACCTAGGGCCATGTCTCCTGTGTGTGTGTGTGTGTGTGTGGTGGGGTGGGGACATGTTGTCTCAAAGACCTCCTCCAATATCCTCATACTTAACTGTTATCTTCGGAGAACTTGTCGGGAAGGGTATATAATTGAGTCGCTCTTAAGGAATTCCTGGGGAATCACATTTTCTTTTCGAGATGCCATCTGAAAGGAGACCAGCTCCATTATAAGCAATCTTACATACGCTGGAGCTTTTAATTTTCCCTGCATGCATAAAAACACACCAATGGACTTAACCTGTTGAAATCTTTTTCTTTTCAGCCTGTCACTCTGTGCTTTTCTCTAGTTATCTATCTGACCACATCAAATTACCTGGGTGGCACAAATGCCCAAACAACTATTTGAAAGAATCTATTCAGCCAAATATACACACATGGGCATTGTAGCAGAAAGCACCCCTCTTTTTTTTTCTTGCTTAAGGGGGACTGAATTTGTAAGTAAGAGTCATCAGATACAGTCTTATGCCATTTCCATTGTTCCTTGAACATGTATGTTTCCCATTTGCTTATCTGGTTTGCCCTCTGGAAGCAAAACAGCACATTCTTTTCAGGATCTTACTTTTTTCCTAACAATAGGACTGATGGCAGCAAAAAGGATTCTATGAACCCTGGTGGCTACTTACCAAATGGCTATATCTATTACATGTAAATATATATATATATATATATATATATATATATATATATATATTTTCCA